>NC_142950.1:32760611-32815611 GCF_046866305.1 Octopus bimaculoides | reverse complement strand
TTATTATTATTATTATTATTATTATTATTATTATTATTATTAAGGCAGTGAGCTGGCAGAAGCATTAGTAGGTTGAGAAAATTTTGTCTCTCTTTGTGCTTTGAATTCCAATTCTATTAAGGTAGACTTTGCCTTCCAGTCTTTTAGGAGTGATAAAATAAGTAGCAGTTGAACACTGGGGTCAATGTAATTGACTTACCTCCCCCTAAAATTACTGGTTCTGTGCCAGAATTTGAAACCAATATTATTACCTCTGCCTTCGCTGAGGGGGAGGTATTGTTTACAGTGATGTTTGTTTGTTTGTTTGTCCATGGACAAGATATCTCAAGAACCGCTGGATGGATTCAGATGAAACTTTCAGGGATGAAGCTTTCAGGGATGTTTAGTTTCATGACTGGCATGAACTGATTTGACTTTGAGATCGATCCAGTACTGGACAAGGATTCTGGATTATTTTTCCATTTTTTTTTTTACTTAATTTTTGAGAGCGGTGGGGTTCGTTTTTAGCATTCTCATTTGTGAGAGCAGTCGAGTTTATTTCAGATATTCTCATTTTAAAAATCATCTCTGGCTAATCATTGAGAGGATGTTGGTGTCACCTTGGCGGAGGTTTGTGCTCTCTGAGTGCTCTTGTTCTACTTGTTATGATGTATTCAAGTGTTATACTTTAATGATGTTAATTATGAAATGAAATCAAAGACACAATCCAAATCTTTATCAAAATGAAACAATGTTGTGAAGATCTATAAAATCATGCATCAAAATAGAAATAAAATATAATGTGGACTTTACACACAACTTCCACTAATTATCATAGTTGTACTAAAACTAATTAGTCTTCAATTCTCAGCTGTCCATACTTTATCTGAATTGGAGGTGGTTTGGTTGCAACATGGTTGCTGTTCAGACTAAAGGATTTGTTTATTTAATGATATCAGCCAATATGTTTTATGGAATGAAGGAAACAAACAGTTTCTATAGATTTTTACTATTAATATATAGCAATATTAAGGTGACGAGCTGGCAGAATTGTTACTAAGCCAGGCAAAATGCTTAGCAGCATTTCATGGCTTTTAGGGAGATTCAGTGTGTGATAAGACCGGCCCATTGAAATACAGGTACTACTAATTTTTGCCAGCTGAGTGTACTGGAGAAACATGAAATAAAGTGTCTTGCTCAAGGACATGCATCACCAGGAATTGAACTCACAACTTTACGACCGTGAGCGGAATACCTTAACCACTAATCCATGCACCTTCACTGTATGTATGTAGAAAGAGAGAGGGAAAGAGAGGGGGAAAGTTAGTACTTACAGTCATCATAACACTCAGTATTGGTTAAAAATCTAAATATATTCTACATTACAGAATAACAAAGAAGCAGAACATGCTCAACACGGGTGATTTAATAGTCCAACAATTAATTATACTGGGAACATCATTAAAATATTAATTAAGAACACCTAAGCATTCTATTGACTGGAACACTATAATCAAATAATTAATTTTTTTTGCTACACGTCTATCTTTTTATATTTTACAGTTTTTAGTCATGTAACTATGTTTTTTTTTTTTTAAACTTATAATAACTATCTCTGCTTAGTTTCATATCTTAATGAAGCATTTCTGTATAATATAATTAATCTCCAAGATGATTTAATTCCAAGATTGACCAGATAATATGAAATACCTCAGTGATGTGGAAAGGGGGATTATAAAAATCAAACAGGAGAGAATGGTAGTCATGGTTTCATTTTTGCCTTATTTTCATACCTGGTTTGAGATGCTGACATCACCTGGTGACTTTGGAATGCTGGGGTAACTGGTGAGATCAAGGCTAAGGGGACACAGGCATGTGTACACACACACCCACACACACACACACACACACACACATTTATATACATACATAAGTACACACACATACACCCACATACACACATACATGTATATGATAGGCTTCTTTCACTTTCCATCTACCAGATCCGCCCACAAGGCTTTGGTCAGCTCGGGGCTATGGTAAAACACACTTGTTCAAGGTGTCACACAGTGGGACTGAACCCGGTACAATGTGGTTGGGAAGCAAAATTCTTACCACACAGCCACTAATGTGAAACAACCTTGCTTAATTAAAATCAATGAAACACTGTATAATCCATTGCTTAATTAATGTATTCTGATGTCATCCTATTACGATATGTTTATGTGATATTGTTTTTTTTTTCTTTGTGACAGTTAAGTAAGAAACTGATGTATGCCTTGTCAGGTGAAGGGGAGTCTTCAGGTTCAGCCCAAGAGAATCAAGCACAGTCAAGCTCAACACAAGCATCATGTCAGAAAACCAAGGTTTGGTCTTTGGCAGCTTTACGCTCAGAGATCGTTAATATATTGAACAGTCACAAGCAACAAAGAAATCCAGGTAAGATTACAGATAATCAATCATCTGACTATTATGATTAGAACTTCATTAACCCTTTCACTGCAAAATTAAATTTCATTGTTATTCCAGTCATGATGTTAAGTGTCTACCAAAAAATAGAATTGTTATTTTCTGATATATATATAGTATACATGCATGTATCTCTCTCTCTCTCCCCCTTCTCTCTCTCTCTCTCTCTCTCTCTCTCTCTCTCTCCCCTTCTCTCTCTCTCTCTCTCACTCTCTCTCTCTCTCTCTCACTCTCTCTCTCTCTCTCTCTCTCTCTCTCTCTCTCTCCCAGATATTTCAAATAACTTTTGTCTGCCAGTGACCCAGGTGGCTATGTTTAACTCAATAGAACCACGGGAACACATATGTTCCCTATAGATGTGTTCTTTTTTTTTTATGAAACAGATGAAATTTAAAATTTTTAGTAATCTCTTACTTGAATATTTCTTAAAACTTAACCAAAAATTTATTAGTTTTCCCAAGACAATTCTTATTCAAAGAATATAATGGATATTTTATTGAAATTATTTCATGGAAAATATCTAAAAATAAATTTAGGTTAGAGTACTCAAATTTCAGATCTTATTAGTTACTTCAATCATTTCATTACAGACTGACTGTATGTAGTTTTGGCATTGATATTTAACTACAGGCCAATTGTTATTGGGTAGAGCTATGATCTAAGGCAATCTAGATGTGACCATCTTGTCTTTTTAGAGAATATTTACAACCACATTATCTTCTTCTTCTTCTTCTTCTTCAGCCGGTGGCACGTAAAAGCACCCACTACACTCTCAGAGTGGTTGGCGTTAGGAAGGGCATCCAGCTGTAGAAACTCTGCCAGATCAGATTGGAGCCTGGTGCAGCCATCTGGTTCACCAGTCCTCAGTCAAATCGTCTAACTCATGCTAGCATGGAAAGCGGACGTTAAATGATGATGATGAATATCCCAGCTTTCCTTTCTCCATCATTGTCTGTTGAAGGTCTTTGTTAAAAGCCAACATGACACTGAAAGGTCTCATGGACCTGCTCTCTTGTGGTGTGAACTGACTATGAGTTGCCAAAACTGTTGAGGTAGTAGCTTCCCATTTCCAAGACTTGTGTCTTTCTCTCTCTGTGTATCTCTACAGTTGGAGTCTTTCTGATATAATTTAAATAGATGTCACCATTTCTTAATTTAGACAAGATTCTTCAAATTATTTGAGTTTGTTCATTCGAACGAAATATATATATATATATCAATCACTGTGATCAATATCCACATTAAATGAAACATATTTATTGATCTATAAAGATCAGTAGTTTTATAAATTTCAATATATTGGCCATCAAGATGAACTGCAACATTAAAACACTGTACATTGGCTTGCTAGACTAGCCGAAATATTTAATAGGTATAAATATATTGACGTATTAAGATAAAAACTTGTATTAAATTTCAATATATTTTGCCCATTAAGATAGACAGCTATATTAAAACACTTTATATTGGTCATCTAAATGAAATCTTTTAATGATGGAGATATATTTTGTTTTGCAAAAATGAAATGGTACAGGATGTATATAAATTTTATTTTAAAAACTTAAATACTCTATAGCCATTAAACAACTGTAACAAGTAAAATACAAAAGGTAAAAACATATTCTATAACATTTAGTGAAGGGTAAAGACCCCCTTCGGTCACAAATGACCATGGGATTGCACCTAGAAAGTTCCCCTCCAAGACACAATTCCGGGCAAGGTTGTTCATGGAAGACCAACAGTCGCCTATACATACCAGCTCCCCTTCTTAATGCCACCGATGTTATCCAAGGGAAAAGCAAAGGTCGATACAGCTTGGTACTAGTGACATAGAAACTAATTTCTACAGCTGAGTGAACTGGAGCAACTTGGAATAAAGTATCTTGCTGAAGAACACAACACACAGTCCAGTCCGGGAATTGAACTCACAATCTCATGATTGTGAGCTTGACACACTACACACTGAGCTATGTGCCTTCAAATTATAGCATCGAAAGGCATAATTAATTTGATAAATTCATTAGGAATATTCAGCTGTTTACATGATTTTATTTGGACATTAATTGATATGTTAGTATCATGTTATATAGCTTAAGAAAATGAATGAGGTTGTAAATGACAAACAAAAAATTTTTATAAGCAAACGTATTTTCTATTATAACATCATCATTTGCAAGAGTTAATATTTCTGGATACAAGTTAGTGTTAACATATGCAGTGCAGAGAGCATTAAATGTGTTAACTAGAAATCATTTATGTTAAGACAGATAAGTGAAGTGGTTGTTATTATAGTTAATGGAGGGGAGTTTTAAAAGGTTAACTGGAAATAATTATGTAGTTTAGAAATAGGTAAGCTAGTATTAAATATGCAGTCAGGCAGACGACTAACTTAGAGATTCAGACAGAGTGAGTTTGTATTAAAGTTATTTATTCCAGGGAGAATTAAATGAAATAAATTAGAAATATTTGTGTGGTGAGGCAGAGGGCTAGGTAAGCTATAGACAGACAGACAGACTAATATTGAGAGTAAGTATTAATGTGTTTAGAACAGGGAATATTAACAAGGTAACTAGAAATAAATAATCTGGGAACAGTCACCCCCACCACCATCACCACCATCATGATCATCATCATCATCATCACCATTTAATGGTTATATATATATATATAACAGGCTTCTTTCAGTTTCTGTCTGTCTACCAAATGCAATTACAAGGTTTTGGCTGGCTTGGAGCTGTAATAGTAGAAGACACTTTTCCAAGGTTCCATGTGGTGGGTTTCAACCCAGAAATTTCTTACTACACAGTCATGCCTGCATCTATTATGTTAATGAGACGATTATTAATTTACCAAAACAATTATAACTTGATCACTGTTGTCTTTGATTTTGCATTGTTTTTTTTTTTTCCATTTTGAAATGTTTACAGACCGTTCTTTAGTAAGAACAATAAGTTGAAAGATAAAACTTGTAATTGAAATGTCTTTTGACAAAATTTATTTTTCCAGTCAGTCTTTCTATTTCTCCAACACTGAGAAAACGCATTTTCAACAGTAAGAATTTTTTTTTTTTTTTTTTTTGTCAAACACCTTGGCCTACCTTCGATGTCTCCTTCTCGTTGTTATATTTCAGTTGTAGATTGCTGTCAGTGTAGTTCACCTTATCCTTGCAGATCTGACCATCATTAGTTCTAGTTGAATGACCCTGGTAGCTCTTAGGCATTTGTGATATCCTTTCAGTAGACTTCTCCTTTGATGTGTCAACCAATCTATTCATAGCACTGCCTACCTCTTGTCTATAAAAGGAAATGTATCTTTGTAGTCTAACACTATATATATATAATGCACATTGTTATTAATTCTTGGCACTTAAAATTACTTTGCCTTGAGAAGAAATTGACAAAATTGAAAGCTTGCACAATTTCTAAGAATTCTTTATGCTTGAAGGACATTATTGCATGCTAGCAATTATAATATATGCCAGCTACTGCAGAATTATTGACTTTTGAAGAATCGAAATATATATATATATATTTATATATATATATATATATATATATATATATGCATGTATGTATACATATAAATCTAGGTATGTACCTATATGTATGGATATACGCTTATATTTATATATATATATATATATATATATATATATATATATATATATATATATATATATATATATATATATATATATATATATGTGATACATGTGAAGGCGCATGGCTCAGTGGTTAGAGCATCGAGCTTACGATCGTGGGGTTGTGAGTTCGAATGCCGGACTGGGCTGCATGTTGTGTTCTTGAGCAAGTCACTTTATTTCACATTGCTCCAGATCACTCAGCTGTAGAAATGAGTTGCGACGTCACAGGTGCCAAGCTGTATCGGCCCCTTTGCCTTTCCCTTGTGGCATGGAGAGGGGAGGCCGGTATGCATGGGCGACTGCTGGTCTTCCATAAAACCAACTTACCCGGACTTGTGCCTGGGAGGGTAACTGTCTAGGTGCAATCCCATGGTCAGTCATGACCAACGGGAGTCTCAATGTATAATATATATGTATACATTTATATATATATATATATATACATACATAAGTATGTAGATATATACATACATATGTATATAAGCATATATCTTAACACACCAGTATCTTCACTCACGGCACCAACATATTTTTTTTTCCATTACCACCACCACCGTCACCATCACCGTCGTCGTCAGCACCACCACCACCACCACCACCATCACCATCACCATCACCATCACCATCACCTTACACTTATGATGTCTGTTCCGTAACTAGCATGCTTTGCGTTTGATCTTTGGAGTGACTCCATTGGTTGTGTAGCAATTTACTTGAAAATTTTCATATCAATATCCAGCATTATGGTTCTAATTAGCAGATGAATTATGAGCCACTTTAATTAAAGTGTGTGAAACCCATAACAATTCCATTTAATAATATCATTCACGTATGTCTTTTCTCTCTCCATGTATGTGTGTATGTGTATGCGTGTGCATGTATGTGTGTGTGTGTATTTACATATGTGTATAGAAGGGTTCTGGTTTTGGAGTGCCAAGGTTTTGAAGATTGTGGAACCACTTCTTAGCTACTATTGTTTCCAAATCCATTCTGACCCAAAGTAGTAGCATCTGCTAGAGCCCTGGGTATGGTTTAACTATCACATGAACAATTAGGGATGAAGGACCTGTAGTTCTCATTAGAATTTCCCCCTACTTCCAAAAGGTAAATTCATATAAAAGACCTAAAGTGCATTGGTTTCTGGTCATCTCAACCTATATATATATATATATGTGTGTGTGTGTGTGTATATATATATATATATATATATATATATATATATATATATATATATATATATATATATATATATATATTTCTTTGTTGCCTACAGGGGGGCTAAACATAGAGGGGACAAACAAGGACTGACAAAGGGATTAAGTCAATTAGGTCGACCCCAGTGTGTAACTGGTACTTAATTTATTGACCCCAAAAAGATGAAAGACACGCCTTCAACAACTTCATTACCACCAGAACGCAAGATTTTTACGCTACTGGCATAAATAAGCTTGTTTCACGTTAGCAAAAGGGCGGTGATTCTGATGGTGTTTCTTTCGATTAATAAAGTTTTGTTTGAGTCGAGATATGTGCATCTGAATTTAAAGGTTAAAAACTACAAGAACTTTCTTGACAACCTAATATATGTAATATATATATATATATATATCGTCGTCGTCGTTTAACGTCCGCTTTCCATGCTAGCATGGGTTGGACGATTTGACTGAGGACTGATAAAACCAGATGGCTACACCAGGCTCCAATCTGATTTGGCAGAGTTTCTACAGCTGGATGCCCTTCCTAACGCCAACCACTCAGAGAGTGTAGTGGGTGCTTTTACGTGTCACCCGCACGAAGGCCAGTCAGGCGGTACTGGCAACGGCCACGCTCAAAATGGTGCATTTCATGTGCCACCCGCACAAAAAAAAAAAAAAATGGTATAAATATTGATGTTGATTTGTTCAGCTAAAACCCTTCAAGGCAGTGCCCCAGCATGCCCACAGTCCAGTGATTGAAACAAAGTAAAAAATAAAAGATGTATGATTAAAGAATAAGCATGCAATGTATAGACACAGTATGTATTGTGGTGATATGATACACTGTGGTACTATGCCTATACCACAATATAAGCACAGTGTTGGTAGTGTGTTGTCATAGTGTACCAATGTGAAAGTAGAGTATTCTAGTGTGTTTGGGTTATATTGTATAGGTACAGTATATTGGTGTGTTGGTACAATGTGGTTAAAAATCAGCTTCTCTTGTCCAGTATTTTGTCTATAAATAGAGAAATCTGTTGACTTATAAATAGAATATTGATTTCTTCATTTTGGTAACTTGACAGTTACTACAAGTTGTTCACCTGAAGATTTACTGTTTTGGTCGAAATTATATTGTTGATGGTGGTGGTGGTGTGTGTGTGTAAATTGTGGTTTAAAGAATGTCTTAGTGTGTGCTTTTTTTATGTCTATGTGTGTGTGCTTTTGTGTATCTGTATATATGTGTGTACGTGTGTGTGTGTTTGTGTGTCAAGGTGTACTTTTGTGAGCAAGTGTGTGTGTGTACGTGTACGTGTGTATATGTGTGTGGGTTTGTGTTTCAGTATCTTTTCAATGTGTGAGCTTCTGTACATTTGTGTGTAGTATCTGTGTACATATCTGAACGTGTGTGTGTGTCTGTCTGTCAGCATGTGTGCTAGTGTGTATTTGTGTGTGTGTGTGTGTGTGTGTGTGTGTGTGTGCATGTGTGTACCTGTCAGCCTGTGCCAGGCTGTACTTTTATGAGCATGTGTGTATTTGTACGTGTGTACGTGTGTTTGTATGTATGTATGTATATGAGTTTGTATGTATGTGTGTGCATTTATGTGTGCGTATGTTTGTATGCATATGCATTTGTAGGTATGTGTATGCTTCTGTGTGTTAGTGTGTGAGAGAAGGATTTGCCACTTCTACTCCGTCCAGTCACTCTTGGCTTTTTTCTTTCTTTTACTTGTTTCAATCATTAGATTGTGTGTGTCTGCAGCACTGCCCTGAAGAGATTTACTCAAATAAATCCCCTCTACTTGTTTTTAAATCTGGCACTTTATCTATCAGTCGCTTTTTCTGAACTACTAAGTTGTGGGGATGGAAACAAACCAACACTGGTGCCATGTAAAAGTGGCTATGCAGTGCCACGTAAAAGCACTCAGCACACTCTGTAAAGTGGTTGCCATTAGGAAGGGCATCCAGCTCTAGAAACCATGCCAAATCAGTTTGGAATCTGGTGCAACCCCACCAACTTGCCAGCTCTGGCCACACTGTCCAACCCATGCCAGCAAGGACAACAGACATTAAATGATAATGATGATGTTAATGATTATATATATATATATATATATATATTTAAGTTTTCAGTATGTTCCTAATAGTATGCTGATAAAGCAAGTTCACTGTCTACCTAGCATCATCCACAATAATTACACAATTGTTACTGGATCTACCTCACCTGATGAGATACTTCTGCACTGAGCGATGCACCACAAGTAGGTATATAGTTTCCCACACGCAAGGGATTAAAAGAGGATGTGTTGAAACGATTGTTATGAGCAATAAAGTTTTAATAAACAATATACCTTAGGTAGACCTTCTTTTTCAATAATTTCGTTATTATTATAGTAAATATAATACGTGTTTATCTCTGGGTAATGGACGCCATATTTATCACGTGACTTTTCAGTATAAATGCTAAAGTACACTTATTTCGGTTTAATTTACAGTAATTCGCCTGCAGATAAGTCATGTTTTTAAAATTTATTCTAAACAATATTGACATATGTCCTTATTAACTTTATACACTAACATGTATTTACATTTATTTACCTTTTCCATAATGAATTAATCTTGTTCACAATAATACTCTATTTGAATATTTTTAGCTCGTAACTTTTAATAATAATATTAATGTCTTTAACTTAGGGATTACATTACGGGTTTTGTTTCTTTATATATATCTTTATTCCTTATTTTTATTCCTTATCATATTCTGAAGTAAGTTAAACTTTTAGGTTCTTAGGTTTTTTTAGGAATTTGACCTGAGGAGTGACTGCTTTTGGGTGTAAAATCATTTTTCCATTCTAATGAACTTGGATATGGTTTTCTTATATGATTTTATATAGTCCTAATTCACCCATGAAACATGCGTAGTCAATGTAAAAGTACTTACTTTTATACATTATATTATTGTATTAATTTTTATTGTTTAAATTTATACTTTATTTGATTTTTAAATTAATATTTTTATGATGAATGTTTCTTTGTACAGTATTCGCTGTGATTTTAAAAGTATTTGCTCTTATATATTATATGATTGTAATAATCTTACTGTCCAATATTATATATTATTACAATTTTAGATTAGTATTTTGTATGGTATATGTCCCACAGCATGGTTTTGGACGGGTTCTTCATTGACTCTGAGTTGTGGAATGGTGGTTTGTCTCTAAATTAGTTTTATATATATATATATATATATATATATATATATATATATATACACAAGCAAAGAAAATGGAGATAAGGAAGTTAACAATTATTTATTATTAAGAAATTGGTCATCTTACAGCTGTTTCAATTAATACTCAATCATTTAATGTCACATAAATGCAAATTTAATGTACAAATTTGTAATTAAATTATTGAGTATTAATTGAAACGGCTTTAAGAAGTGAAGGTGACCAATTTGTTAATAATAAATAATTGTTAACTTCCTTATCTGAATTTTCTTTTCTTCTTTTAGCTGGATATAAACTATATGCTTAATATATACCTATTGTTTTAAGGGAATTTCATTCCCCAACAATACTAGGTATTGAACCAGTTCTTCCTTGGATGCAACCATCTCTTCACAAGATTAACATATCCTTCAGTTAGATTATATATATTTATTTATATATATATATATATATATATATATATGTATATATATATATATATATATATATATATATATATATATATATATATATATATATATATATATATATATTTATATATATATATATATATATATATATATATATATATACATATACATACATACATACAATGGGTTTCTTTTAGTCTCCATCTACTAATTTCACTCACAAGGTTTTTGGTCAACCTATGGCTGTAGTAAATTACACATTACCAAGATGCCACACAGTGGGACTGAACCCAAGACCACATGGTTGGGAAGCAAACTTCTTAACCACAGAGCTATGCTTATGTCACTCACATCTAGGATGCTTTATCGGATTATCAAATTAACATAACTGTTTGACTGGTACTTTATTTTATTAACCCCGGTAGGAGAAAAGGCAGAGTTAATCTTCTATTATAATTTCTTTCACATCTAGGATACTTTATAGGAAGGAATATTAAATTGATTCCGCTGCTTGGCTAGTATTTTATTAACCCCAGAAGGATTAATGGCAAAGTTAGTCTTCTATTATAATTTTGTTCATATTTAGGATGTTTTATAGCAATATTAAACTGACACTATTTTATTGATCCTAGGAAGATGAAAGATAAAGCCAGTCTTAGTTTTCTATTATAATTCTATTCACATCTAGGCTGTTTAATAAGAATATTGAATCAACCTCAGTACTTTGCTGGTACTATATTATATCAATGCCAAAAGGATAAAATTTAATGTTAGTCTTAGTCTAGTATTATGATTTAACATCAAGGATGCTTTATAGGAATGTTAAATCAGTGCTGCTATTTGATTGGTACTTCATTTCATTGAACCCTGAAATTTTTAAGGCAAGGTTGATCTTAGCAGGACTTGACCTCAGAACGTAAAGCAAAGTGTCCTGACTAAAGACTTGCTAGAAATAGCAACTAAATGTCCTTTATATGAAACACTATTTGATCAGTATTTTATGTTATTGACCCCTGCAGGATGAAAGGCAAAGTTGATCTTAGCTGGGTTTGAGCTCAGAATGTAGAGCAAAGTGTCATAACTAAAGACATGCTAGAAATAGCAACCAAATGTTCTTTATGTTACAGTATTTGATTGGAATTTTATTTTATTGACCCCCTGCAAGATGAAAGACATAGTTGATCTTGACAGGATTTGATCTCAGGATATATATAAAAAAAAAAAAGTATCATAACTTAAAACTTGTTAGAAAGAGCAGCCAAAGGTCCTTCATATCACTCCTTACCATTTGAAAATAAATGTGAAGAACACATTGGGAAATGTGGTTACACACACATGTGTGAGCACACACACACTCACATGCATGCGCGCACACACACACACACACACACACACACACACACACACACACACACACACACAAGAAAGCTAGATGATAAAGGAATAGATTACCTTATTATCTTCAGTAGCTTACAGCTGTTTCTGCTATGAGATGCAGTGGACACATAGTTGAGTGCCTGAATAACACCTTATAGCTTCATCAGAGCCTTGAATATGAAGTGCAGTTTATTTGGGAAAGAATTACTTTTGTACCTACATAGGGAATGGCATCAACGAATATGTGTATGTGTGTGTGTATATATATATATATATATATATATATATATATGTGTATGTATGTATGTATGTATGTATATATTATAATGTTTATGTGCTTGTTTATGCACTGATATAAAGTTAGTTCAGTTCTATATTTAAGAGATGAGGAATTATGTGCATTATTTACATTATTTATATTATTTACATTATTTACATTATTTACATTCAACGGATATTTGTCCTCATCTTGTTTGTCCTCCAGTACGCCATATGCCCACAGACATATGGCATAATGGTCAAGAACGTGCACACACACACACACACACTTCTTGTTTATTATGACTTCTAGAGTGGTAAGTGTTTGGCATTTCAATTCAGTTTTTACCGATTATTAAGCTTTTCTGCTTGACTTTATGAAAAAAAAAAAAAAACTGTTTCATGTGTGAATCGAACTCGGAACCTTGGGGTTAGTAGCCCGCGCTCTTAACCACTACGCCATATGCCCGTGGAATAATAATAATAATAACAATATAATAATAGTAACATCGTTAGGAATGAGAACCCAGGTTCGAAATTTCCCCAAGACACCTGACGAAGGCTGGAGGGTATATCAGCCGAAATGTGTTAGCAACAAACAAGATGAGGATAAATATCCGTCAAATGTAAATAATGTTTCATGTGTGTCGTCTTATTAACTCTATGTTGTCAATGGTTTTTTTTCCAGCTGGGAATACTGCTGCAAAGAATGATGAGTGGCTCATGGTCGATAACGCTGGAGAAGTCCCCACCGTAACCGTTACAGATGTTTCAAAAAGCTGTGAGACGACCAAAAGTCTGGAGTCTACCAAGAGTTCCGATTCCGTTAAGAGCAGTGATACAATCAAAAGTGGGGACACAGCCAAAATTTTAGACTCCACAAGATTAACAGATGATGAGAAGTCTACCGATTCTCCTAGGCTGTCAGACAGCTCTAAAATCATGCAAGACTCTCCACCAACGCAAGTTGATGGCAGCAGACCAGATCTAACTAAAACTCGGAGTACTGACAAGAGCAAAAGCCCATTTAAATGGAAAAGGGGTAAGAAAGTTCAGAAAGCAGATAGCATAAGTACTGGAAGTTCTTCACCCTGTGAGAAATGTCGTTTGGTAAGTATTTTTTTCCATCTACAATACATACAGCTTCATGATTCCCATGAAAAAGTCTTTGATATTATCCTTTCTCTTGAGCCCCCATGAAAAGGTCTTCGGTACTACCCTTTCTCATTTTATGGATTATTGGCTATCTATAAAAAAAATGTTAGAATATAAGGTTTTCAAGAAAATATTCCTGATTAAAATTGGACTCTGATAAATTTTTTCAAGTTTCTCTATGTGGAAAAAGACCCGTGAGGTTGTTAATATTAAGGTTATGATTATTTCACTTTTATTTGCTTCTTTTCAATGTCAGTGCATACCTGACCAGACCAGACAGAATGGAGAGTGAGGGCAGATGGGTTAGTTGGCAGTGGGCCTATTCATTTTGTAAGGATTTACTTCTTCAGTTAAAGGCAAAAGGTGGGACCACTCTTCCATAAAGAATTACTTTTTATACAACTCATTCTTGATATATTATTTTCTTCTATTATTTGTAAGTTTGTCATGTACATATGTACATGCCACGACTTATACATAAATAAATTTTATGCCTTTTGCTATACTGGTGACTAAAATATTTTCTGAGGTGGGTGGTTTGGAATGGGGTCTGCTTATTGTTTCAAAACCTTTCCAGAGTACTGATTTTTCTGAATCAGGGGTGGTTGCCTTGGAAAGACACAACTGTGCACACACATAGTAAATTGTCTAACTTGCTGTTGAGTTGTCAGTGAACAGGTCGCGGTTTCAAAGCAACGAAAATATTTTGGCAAATTAAATTTACATGTTGAAGTGAATCTAACAGTTTTTGTGTGTTTCTTAAATGGCTTATAAATACCTTCCATGCTGCAATTGTTTTCTTTCCAGCGCATGATCTCAGATTAGGTCACTTGCTATGCAAGTACATCTCCGTAATAATAATAATAATAATAATAATAATAATAATAATAATAATAATAATAATAATAATGATAATAATTGAAATAAACTACTTCCAGCAGCAAGCCAGATACCCAGTATATTACACACACAACACACAATACAGACACTAATACAACAAAAGACTGCACCACACCTCATAAAAGAAAAAAAGCTGATGCAATGCAATACTGGGAAGAGTTTGCACACACCCAGCAAGGAAAAAGAACATACAGTGCTTCACACACCCCTGCAACACAGTAGAAATTGCCTGAAACTACTAAATGCTGAATAATGATAATGATAATAATAATAATAATAATAATAATAATAATAATAATAATAATGATAATGATAATAATGGTGTGGTAAATAAATCACATTGACAAAACATGTTTCCTCATAAAAATGTCAGTCCCAGCCGGATGCAACATTTCTGTAAAAAACATTTGAAAAGTTAAGTAAATAAAATGAGATCTCAAAAATGTAGCATCTACTTGTTGCCATCAGAGTTTCAGGAATAATACCAAATGACACTCTTAAGCACTGTGCTCAAGTACCAGAAGACCCAAAAGTATTAGAACTACAAAAAATTGTCCTCATCGGTTCTGCCCACATCCTAAGGAAAATACTGTCAACCTGAAAATAACTGTTTCTCTTAAAATGTTGTCAAAATTGAAATATTACCAATATAATAGAATTTTATTTCTCAGGATTTGGTCTCCTTTCTCTACAGTATATCACTGTTAATCATAAATAACACCCATAGTAAATTGTCCAACTTGCTGTTGAGTTGTCTGTCAGAGGGTGGGTATTCTTAGTGGATCAAGGGCACAATGATAAATGATTCCAACAGGTGTTTGACCATTGAATAGATGTTACTGTGCATTGTAGTGATCCAGTCTCTGAAGATGAGATCAAAACTGGCCACCAAGTGGCAGTAGTCAATCTTCTGTTGTACACATCAGACTAGGGTAAAGACACCCTTTGGTAATGAATGACCATGGGATTGCATCTAGAAAGTTTCCCTCTGAGGCGCAAGCCCGAGCATGGTTGTTTGTGAAAGACCAGCAGTTGCCCTTGCATACCAGCCTCTCCTCTCCACACCACCGATGTTATCTGAGGGAAAGGCAAAGGCCGATACAGCTTGGCACAAGTAACATCGCAACTCATTTCTACAGCTGAGTGAACAGGAGCAACATGAAATAAAACGTCTTGCTCAAGAACACAACACACAGCCTGGTCTGGGAATTGAACTCACTACCTCATGATTGTGAGCTTGACGCTCTAACCACTGAGCCGAGAGCCATCACATATTAGACTATCTAAACTGATAAAAGCCCTGCCAAAACCAAATCTTGTGCTGACCCACTCTACAATGTATCACATAAGTGTGAGTTGTGCATAAATCTGCTGAGGCTTACTCAAGTTTGCATATTTCCAATTAAACTATTGATAACGAGTGCCAATCTCTTGATGTGCAGTAGTTTTTAACTCTGTATCGAGCAGAGTTATATGCCTGAAGTTGTCTATTTTATCGCTCCTTGTTTGGTTTCTTCCCAGTACATCATTACCCTTCAGCTCACAGAATTTTTTCAGTCTGCTGCCTGTTGCAATAGACAGCTATCAACCTAGTAATGAACAAGTCTGGCATCTAACAATAAAAATCATTGAGATGACCATCCAGTCCTAGGATTTTGCCCATGGCACAACTGTTTAAGACACCCTCTATTTGCTGAACCTGATTTTTAGCATCTTTGACTGAGAGTTTTAGAAGACTGTCTAGGCTGGCATTGAAGTCCACCACCACCACTTTGTTGCTCTTCATGAACAGTTTGGCAAAGTGTCACAAAAAAAAATGGCACGCATCTGCTTGGAATCAGATAGCTTGTACTTGCTGCAGTCAGCTTAAAGATCAGAGTGTGACTTTGTTGACATGCTGCACGTCTATCATCTATCAAATAACTTTTGCTCCCTCGTTTTTCAGACTACATTTCCTAGCATGAAAAATACATCCTTTGTATCTTACTGTGAAGAAGTAGGTATGGATCATTCTTGCTGCAAGCAAGTCGTAAGCAATCCCTTTTCTGTTTGGTTCTTGTGTTCAGTTGCCTAACTCCTTTGTTGATTTATTATTGTTCTCTAAATCCTACCTACATCTTTACTAAACCTAACAGATTCTTCTCTAATTTTCCTTTTTAATTAGCTAACACCACCTGTTGATCCTTGTTAACTAATTCACTAATCCAGTCTTTGAAATATTTCAGTGCCAAGAAACAATTTCCAATATCTAAGACCTTGTTTATTTGTCTTGTATAAGTTGATATATAAAATTTTGTCATCTCTATAACCAAATACTTGAAACTGTTAACAACAGTATCTCTATTGGTTAACCGAATGAAAATTCTGAGCATGACCTGTATGATTCTGTATTTTGTCCAAATTCAATTTAGTGTATTCTTGAAATCTAAGCAATACCTGTTTGACATTTAGAACTGCCCGAGCAAGTTTGCAAAACTTTTTACACAACTCTCTCCTGTAATTCATTCCCACACAGTCCTTGTGTATTCTAACACTCCAGTTACCCACTAGCATTAGAGGATAAAATGTTCCTGAAGAAACGTGACTCACTAACCTATGTCAGAGCATAAATAGCTACCAGTTTGAAAGTACTAAGTACTAACAACTCTACAATTGTTCACATTTATGACCACTGATCTTAACATCCTGGTCAGGAAAGATCATACTTATTTCTTGTAGTTGGCTGAAGAGACATACATCTTGCAGAGAGTGAGTGAGTGAGTGAGTGAATCTCAGACATTCTGTTCTTACTGATAACAACTGCACCTAAATTTGGTGACCTGAGATCATTCAATTTGTGTTTCTGCTTCCATGCCAATCCTAAATTATATACATTTATTCATCCCACTCTTTTAAACAAAACATGTTGGTTTATGAACATGTAGGAAAAGGCACCTGCCTTGTTTTAACTTGGTATTTCAGAGCTTTGGGGATGTCTCAAAACTGCCCAAGAAGTCCATCTTTTAGCATATTTATTTAATGATTCTTTATAAAACTTTCCATCTCACATGGGAACTTTTCAGAAATTCTCAATAGACTGCTGGTTTTATCTGCATCAGAGGTCTGCCCTTTTTTTTTTTTTTTTTTATCTAAGGAAGAAATTAATTTTTTTTTCTGCCCCATTTGTTCTTATGCTTTTGTCTTTTTGGATAAGCCCCATTAACTCATTGTTGTCCTGTGAGTTAGCTGTCGGCTATTGCTGTGGTGAAGGTATGTGACCTAGTGGTTAGGGTGTTGCTTTCATGAGTGGGAGGTTGTGGTTTCAATTCTCGGACCAGGTGGTGCATTATGTTCTTGAGCAAAACACTTCACTTCACATTGGCCTGCAATCACTTCAGCATCAGACGTATGACACACTGAGTAATATTGACATAGGCAATGTCGATTTGGTAATAGGAGTGGGCTAATGTGCAGCACATACATTTGATCACCATAAACAAATCATGTGTGCAGGTTGTTCAGCAAAAAATTGCAAAGTCATCTTTCTCTGATTCAAGAGACACTCCAGATCATTGTTGTTGATGACGATGATGATGATGTTGTTGCTGTTGTTGTTACTTTATTTTTTTTGTATGTCTGTATGTTGCTGTGTTAGTTGTTGCAGTTGTTGCTTTATGTTATTGTTAATGTTTTTTTTGTTGTTGTTGTTGTTGTTGTTGTAGATCCTGTTCACGGATTTTGTTGTTGCTCTTTTCGCTGCAGCAGCTGCTGCAGAACCCCCCCACCCCAAACCTCGTCTTGCTTCCATAATAATAATAATAATAATAATAATAATAATAATAATTGCTGCCTTGAGCATGATTAAAGACAATAGAGACAAATGCATAACCAAAACTGCAAGACTTAAGATATATACATACATACATACATACATACATATATATATATATATATATATATATATATATATATATATATATATGACTTACAGAGAATTGCACTGCTATGCATTGCACACATATTAAATAGAGTACTTTGAATACAATAGGAAAATAGAAGAAACAAAAAAAAATAAAAATAAAAATCACATAATACATGATGCTGCACTCAGTTGTGCAATGAAAACACTCGATAATAAGTCTACTGATAATAATAATAATAATAATAATAATAATAATAATAATAATAATAATAATAATAATAATAATTGCTGCCTTGAGCATGATTAAAGACAATAGAGACAAATGCATAACCAAAACTGCAAGACTTAAGATATATACATACATACATACATACATACATACATACATACATACATATATATATATATATATATATATATATATATATATATATATATATATATATATATATGACTTACAGAGAATTGCACTGCTATGCATTGCACACATATTAAATAGAGTACTTTGAATACAATAGGAAAATAGAAGAAACAAAAAAAAATAAAAATAAAAATCACATAATACATGATGCTGCACTCAGTTGTGCAATGAAAACACTCGATAATAAGTCTACTGATAATAATAATAATAATAATAATAATAATAATAATAATAATAATAATAATAATTGCTGCCTTGAGCATGATTAAAGACAATAGAGACAAATGCATAACCAAAACTGCAAGACTTAAGATATATACATACATACATACATACATACATACATACATACATACATATATATATATATATATATATATATATATATATATATATATATATATATATATATATGACTTACAGAGAATTGCACTGCTATGCATTGCACACATATTAAATAGAGTACTTTGAATACAATAGGAAAATAGAAGAAACAAAAAAAAATAAAAATAAAAATCACATAATACATGATGCTGCACTCAGTTGTGCAATGAAAACACTCGATAATAAGTCTACTGATAATAATAATAATAATAATAATAATAATAATAATAATAATAATAATAATAATAATTGCTGCCTTGAGCATGATTAAAGACAATAGAGACAAATGCATAACCAAAACTGCAAGACTTAAGATATATACATACATACATACATACATACATACATACATACATATATATATATATATATATATATATATATATATGACTTACAGAGAATTGCACTGCTATGCATTGCACACATATTAAATAGAGTACTTTGAATACAATAGGAAAATAGAAGAAACAAAAAAAAACAAAAATAAAAATCACATAATACATGATGCTGCACTCAGTTGTGCAATGAAAACACTCGATAATAAGTCTACTGATAATAATAATAATAATAATAATAATAATAATAATAATAATAATAATAATAATAATAATAATAATAATAAAAATAATAATAATGATGATAATAATAAAAATAATAATAATGATGATAATAATAAAAATAATAATGATGATGATAATAATAAAAATAATAATGATGATGATAAAAATAATAATAATGATAATAATAATAATAATAATAATAATGAGCTGATCAAAAACTCTTTGAATGAAGTAGAACACAAATTAATCAATCCACCACCTCCCCCTCCGCCTTACAATTTAGAAAACAAAACGTATATAAATACATGTGTTGAAAACTTAATTGAGTCAAGCCTAATAATTTCAATTGCTTCGATTAAATTTCATCTGATTACAATGACTGGCAGCTTCCATTTATCTTGTAAACAGTATTTTTAGAAAGAAGCATTATGGTGCCGGTGTGCTTACTGTTGGTTGAACTCTCTCTTTCTCCTTCTCCATCTTTGTCTGTCTGTCTGTGTGTCTCCCTGTCTCCCTGTCTATCAGTCTCTGTTTCTCTCTCTCGCTCTCTCTCTCTCTCTCTCTCTCTCTCTCTCTCTCTCTCTCATTCTCTCTGTATCTCTGTGCCATCCATTTTCTTCTCGAACAATTGCTGCCACCAAGTGAGATAACTTCTTCATTGCAAAATAATAATTATGCATTGAGAAAATATTGGATTCTGTTTATGCACAATTTTAATTTTTGTTGCTGATGTTTAAATTTATTTATTTATTTATTTATTTATTTATTTATTAAATTTATAGAATTACTTCATAATTTAATTTTTTGTTCTGTTTCTTCATAGTCACAGAGCTGTTGCAGCATATTAAGCAGAATTAGTTAGATAAAGTATTGTTTTTGTGGTTGTTTTGCCTTATAAGATAATGAAAGAAGAAGGGACAGTGCTCATAATAGTATGTCAGCCCATTGGTGATATCAGCATGGTTAACAATCAGTTTAAACATCTCTGACTAGTGGCATTGATGACTTGACGGCATGACACAATTGACTGTCACTCTGTCAGTCATGACGACAAGTGTTCCAGTTGATCTGATCAACAGAACAGCTTGCACATGAAATTAATGTGCAAGTGGCTGAGTATTCCTTAAACATGAATACCCTTAATGTAGTTCTCAGAAAGATTCAGCGTGACAAAGAATGTGACAATGCTGGTCTTGCAAAATACAGGTACAACTCCTATTTGCCAGCTAAGTGGACTGGGTCAGTGTGAAATAAAGCATCTTGCTCAAAGACACAACCACCAGGAATCGAACTCAGTACCTTACAATTATGAGTTGAATACACTAATCATTAAGTCATAAACCTTCACTGGTATGACATGGTAGTTAGGTAACTGAGCTCTCCATGATAAAGTCCTGGGTTCAATTTCTCTTCTGGAGTGTATTGTGTTCTTGGGCACGGCACTTTATTTCTTGTTACTCCCACCCACTCCATCCATCCATCTTCTCTGCCCACTATTCCTGGTAGGATCATGGGAGTAGAGTCCTCAGGCATCTCCTCCATAGGGTACCATCAGAAGCGACCGTTATTAAACTTTCCAGCCAAATTCCCAAGCGTTACCAACTAAGATTATAGACATCATCCAACCATCTCATTCTTGGTCTACCCACTAGCTGTCTCCAGCTAGTTGGCTTGGCTTGCAGAATCTGTCTTGTAAATCATTCCTGTGGCAGTCTAATGTCAAAACATTAAGACATGTAAGTGCTATGTAAATCTCTTAAAGATGGATGCTCTGTAAATCTCCTGGTGCAAAGTTGCACAGCATCCAGACCCACACAACCAGACATTTGCCATTATTTTTTTTTATTTTTTATTTTTTTTTTTTTAATTTTTTTTTTATTATTATTATTATTATTATTATTTTTATTATTATTATTATTTTTTAATTTTTTATTATTATTATTATTATTATTATTATTATTATTATTATTATTATTATTATTATTTTTATTATTATTATTTTTTTTTTATTATTATTATTATTATTTTTATTTTTTTTATTATTATTATTATTATTATTATTATTATTATTATTATTATTTTATGTTTGACTTTTGCTTTGCATTTGTACAAGTTGGATCCAAGTCTCATCCAGAGACCTCAAGAGACAACAAGTTAGAAGTTCATGTAGGTGTTATGCCTAGGGTACCATATATTTGGATTTGTACATAGTGTTGTTCTAGAGAATGTTTAAGAAACCATAAGAAAATTATGTGTTTGTTTTAGAATTTGAGATCACATAGACAGTATTTTACGTAGGATACGGGCAGTTCCCATGAGCACTATCTTTTGAACTTCACCCATTTTGGGGTTTCCTGGTATCTGAGCTAGGTAGTAATCAGCCCGTTTCGCTGTCATTCCCAGGGCACCTATGACAATAGGTATTGTTTTAGTCTTCAGGTTCCACATTTTGCTAATTTCTATTTCAAGATCTTTATATTTGCTCAGTTTGTAGTAGTAGTAGTAGTAGTAGTAGTAGTAGTAGTAGTAGTAGTAGTAGTAGTAGTAGTAGCAGTAGTAGTACTTATAATTATCATAATCTATCACACTGTTTTTTTGTGTAAGATAAAATAAGCTGTTTCTCAGATATTAAAAATCTGTTAATTATTTCTGTCAATAATAATAATAATAAAAATGCCATAATGGTCATTGTTATAGACACTTTAGTTTCCCACCAGCTCCGTCTATTATTAAACTATATACAACAATCAGTTTCTATATTCTATCAAGTCATTCTCATCGCAGATGTATTTTTCAATATAACCACATACATCTTTCCTCTTCTCCTTCTTCAGTATCAATGCTTCTTGTTCTCATATTGCTTGTAGCTTGTATGTGTGTATGTGTAGATGTGTATGTGTGTCTGTGTGTATATATATATATATGTATGGGTCTACATATGTATGTGTATGCAGATATATATATATATATATATATATATATATATATATATATATATATATACATGATTTGATCAAAAATTATCAGGACTATTGTTATTGTAAGAGAGCTAAAGTACACAGAGTGAAGCCACTTGGTGTAGACTGGCAACTCTGTCATGCATGCACACTAAGTTACAATGCCTTTGTTCGCTTCTGTTGTTTATAGCAATGCTTGGAAGGGAAGTGTGTAGAGTGTAGTCATCTCAAAAAGGAGATCGAGTCTCAGCTGTACAGGATCTCCTTGATTGTATTGAGGAAGAACAAAATCTTTTTGAAAATGGCCATAACAGGTTACAAATCATGGGTGCTATGGCTATGATCCTGTGAGTTACTTGGTGACCACACTAGTGTTGGTGCCGCAGAAAAAGCATCCAGTGGTTGGCATTAGGAAAGGGTGTCCAGCTATAGGGACCATACCAGAGTGGTCATTGGAGCTTGTTTGCAGTTCACTGGCTTGTCGGCTCCTGTGAAACCATCCAACTCATGTCAACATAGAAACTGGACATTAAACAATGATGATGTTGATGATGATGATGGTGGTGGCGTCATCTGTGGCGGCGGTATTGTTGTTGTTGTTGTTGTCGTTGGTGGATCTGGTGGTGGTGGCCGTGATGATAGTGGTGGTGGTAGGTAATGATGATGATGATAGTGATGATGATGATGGTGGTGGTGAAGATGATGATGATGATGATGATGACGACGACGATGATAGTAGTGGTGGTCAATGTTGTGGTGGTAGCGGTGGCAGTGTTGGCCATTCCAGTATTTCTAATCTATTAATTATCCTTCTAAGTTCTGACTGGAGTGGTCAATTTCCACATCCCTTACAACCTTCTCCCCTTCTCACCCACCTCTATGGTCACCATTCCTCTGATTCCATTCTTCTCCATCAACAAACAGCTCATTCACTCGCCTTCTCTCTCTCTCTCTCATTCACTCACCCCCTCTCTCTCATTCAATCACCCCCTCTCTCATTCACTTACCCTTTTTCTCTCATCTACTCTCTCTCTCTCATTCACTCATCCTCCCTCTCTCTCTCATTCACTCACCCCCTCTCTCATTCAATCACCCCCTCTCTCATTCACTTACCCTTTTTCTCTCATCTACTCTCTCTCTCTCTCTCTCTCATTCACTCATCCTCTCTTTCTCTCTCTCTCTCTCTCTCTCTCTCATTCACTTACCCTTTTTCTCTCATCTACTCTCTCTCATTCACTCATCCTCCCTCTCTCTCTCATTCACTCACCCCCTCTCTCATTCAATCACCCCCTCTCTCATTCAATCACCCCCTCTCTCATTCACTTACCCTTTTTCTCTCATCTACTCTCTCTCTCTCTCTCTCATTCACTCATCCTCTCATTCACTCATCCTCTCTCTCTCTCTCTCATTCACTTACCCTTTTTCTCTCATCTACTCTCTCTCTCTCATTCACTCATCCTCCCTCTCTCTCTCATTCACTTACCCTCTTTCTCTCAATCACTCTCTCCCTCCCTCTCTCTCTACCATCAACCACCTAACTCATCATCATTGTTCTCTCACATCTCACTCTACTTCTCCTTATTTTTTTTCTCTAATGGACATATTTGTTTGTACACTCTTTGTTTCATTCCTTAAGTATTTCTTTCTGTTGACCAGATATATTTATTCTGAAAGGAGTATAAGAATCCTTTGTGTGTGTGTGTGTGTGAAATAGCAGATATTATTGTAAATCCTAATCTCTTTGTATATTTGAACAGATCACCTCTTGATGCAAGCATTTAGCGAGTTTCATTGTTACTTCTTTATCATAAAACAATTGCAACACAATTGTAATGTGTCGGCAGATGGTGTAGAGTGTTGATGGTTATTGTTATATGCTTTACACAATTTGATTTTGAGTCTCTATGTTCCGGGTTCAAATCCTGTTGGAGTGAACTTTAACTTTCAATCTCCTTCACTTTTCTTAGTATTTTCCATTAAATCTTCTATGACTTTGCCTCAAAATCCTTTGTTCTTTGTCTTTAAATTCTTCTGTTTTTGATTCTAAGTTTTCCTGACTTTGCTTTTAAATTTTCTGTTTCTGCCCTTAAATTACCCTTGTATGTACCTTTAAATTTCCATGTATTTTCCTTTAAATGTCTTTGTCTTTAGATTCCCCTGTCTTTGCCTTTAAATTTTGCCTTGTCATCATGTTAAATTCCTTGTGTTTGTTTTAACCTAAAGCATTTAGACCAGTCATATCTACCCCAAATGTTCTACCTATTTTATGTTCAAACAGTTTTCCCTGACCAAATCTGGCCTCTTACACCTAACATACAATGTCATTATAAAAATAAACAATCACATCATTGAAATCTTTAAGCTATAAGCTAATGCAAGATTAGTTTAAAACAATATGAAAAGTAAGCATTACATTTGAAATGATATGAGTGCTAAAGGGTCTTTGCTTTTAAATTTCTTCCATTTTTACTTTTAAAATCTCCTGTCCTTGTTTTTGCATCCCACTATCTTTACTTTCAAGTCTTGTTGTTTTTAAATCCCATTTTGTTTGTAAATCTGCCTATCTTTCCTGCCTGTTTTTTCCTTAAAATAACCCCTACTCTAACCTTTCAGTAACTAAGTTACTTTGTCTTTTTTTTTAGTTGTAAAAATACAATTTGCTACTAACTGGAAATGTGTTGACTTGGAGCTTTGGAACTATATTTTTCTCTTTTAGTTTGTTTTGTCTTTTCAGTTTACTTGTATCATATTTAATAAATAAGTGTTTACATTTGAATACATCTAACCTTCAAGTTAAGCATCCAATGTAATGAATAAAACCTCTATAAGCATTTCATCTTTAACTCTTAACTCTGAAATTAAATTCTAATATAGAAAATATGGCTAGTTTAAATGCTAAAGGATTAAAGACAGAAGAATACATTGGCCTACATAGTCACTGATATACAAGAAAAGACAGGATTATTATGGAATAACTTTGATCATGGAACTAATCAGGAGATTAACAACAAAAAAATCCTTTGTTAGAATTAGTGGCCATCTCTCACTGAAATTGCAGTGTGCTATCTTAAAAAGGATACATTTGGGTGATAATGTAATCTGGATAAATAATACTTTACAAAAAATAAGAATAAAAGATAGGAATGACTTTTATCATAGGTTAACTTGATCAGGTCTGACCTGAGATTTAACTGCAACAACAAAATAGATTGTCTAGCTCTTGTCTAATAAAAAATGGATGACTAAGTTTCTCAAAACCAATGCCAAAATATCTAATATAATAATGATGATGATGATAACAGTGGTGGTGTGGTGGTGGTGGTGATGGTTTTAGTTGTAGTGTTGGTGCTGGTGATGTTGGCTGCAGCAGCAGTGGTAGTGTTTCGTGCTGGTAGTTGTGACAACATCAATCCTTGTTAAAGTAAAAAAGAAAAGATGATGAATTTATTATAGTATGTATTTACTTTGATGGTATCAATTTTTCTATTTCCCACGAGGCCAGAAGTCTTGGTGTTGTATTCAATATACATACACAACCTTTAACCAACATAGCATTGATAAACTGATCAATCATTCATGATTTACAAAATAAAAGACCATTGGAAAAGAATTTGCTGCACTTTTAAGGAAAGCTTTTTCACACACTTTTAAGAAGCCAAAATGCTTATCAACTTTGTCAGTGCTTCAAAATGGTGAATCTAGTTATTAACCCTCACTTTTCAATGCTTTTAGGAAAATGTGTTCAAAGAGAAAAGAAAATCCTCCAAAATAATTAATTCAACTAATAGGTGCAGGTGTGGTTGTATAGTAAGAAGCTTGCTTCCCAACCACATGGTTATGGTTCTAGATTCAGTCTGTCTGTGTGGTACCTTGGACATATGTCTTTTACTACAAGCCTTGTGAGTGGATTTGGTAGAGGGGAACTGAAAGAAGCTCATTCTATATATACACACACACACATATATATATATATATATATATATATATATATATATATATATATATATATATAATAATATTAATAAAGGTGGCTTAGATGCAATATAAAACTAAAAAGGAAGACTTCAGTTGTCATTAATAGAGAACGAGGGTTCATTGTATCACCTACATTGCTAGAAATAAGAGTCAGAGACCCTTATAGCCACAAACAGCACAAGTCTATGACTAATAGGGGAGTTAACTACCCATAGCAAGCAAAAGTATCAAATTGGCATGTCAATTTTGCTTGAAATTAAAGCTCATCAGTAGTACTATCTCATCTCTTGTAGTTAAGTGTGTGTTTGTGTATGTGTTTGTCTCCCACTTCCACTTGACAACTGGTGTTGGTGTGTCCCTGCAAGTTAGTAGCTTGGCAAAAGAGACCAATAAAATAAGTACTAGGCTTAAAAAGAACAAGAACTGGGGCTGATTGGCTAAGATTCTAGTGTTATTGAAGTTGCCATACAGCTCACATTAGCATTTAAGCCAGCATATCTGGCCCAAATGTTTTACCTATCTTATGTTCAAACAGGCTAGATTTGGCCTCTCACACCTACTCTCTAAGAATACACAATCGCTTCATCAAAATCTTGAAGCTACGAGATAGTGCAAGATGAGTTTAAAACCGATGTGAATAAACAAGCATTACATTTGACAGAATAATCCGAATGTTAAAGAGTTAAGCTTAGAATTATCTGATTGTGAAGTAAGCTTCTTAACAACCTGTTTGTTCCTAATACTTTCTGAAGAAAGTACTCGGAACATTTATATAAAAAAAAAAAAAAAAATCTATTAAAATTTACTAACAGAATTATTTGTTTTATTGACAAGAGTAAAAAATATAGATATTAATTTTTTATTTAATTTCTTCAACTTTATCGAGTTGTAAGTTCTTTAGACTTAATCCATCGTCCAGTTTGACACCACCAACTGACCCCTGACTACTGTCGGTGGTGTTTGCTTTATTGCAAGTATTCAAAGCCAGTCTCTAGTGGAGGTCATTAATATCTTATTCCGTTGTCCCCCCCCCCCCACTTACCATTCTCAGAGACCCTGTATAAAGGTCATGGGCATTGGCTTTCTTCCTCTGACTAAGCTATAAAGCGAAACCAAAAGAAAAAATACCCAAACTCCACAGGATACAATATAAAATCTTTATATACTTTGATCTTAACAAATGTCAAGTCTAAACAAATGTCAAATCTGAAACCAGTTAGAGACACAACTTTCCAATTCTTTTCTATCTATTTGCAATGTTATCTTTTATTTTAATTATTGAATACTCTAGTGAATAATAACGCCATTGGGGAGTCTATGGGACATCAATACCGCTGGGCCTGTCTTCTGTGTTTGATGAAACACTCAGTGGATCAGAGCAGTATTTTAAATGGCATATTAAGTGATGCTATCACAGACAGTTGCTTCATTTCATATCTAAAATACTATATGAGAAAATGGCTTTAGTAAATGAAAGAAGATGAGAGCAAGGTCAGTAAGATAAAGTATGAGTTCATTTTAGTGGGGTGGGAGAATTGTTGGAGCATTGAGTAACTTGATATAGAGAAGCTGTTCTGGTCCTTTACTTTATGACTGTATCAGACAGGTGTGACAAAGTAAAGTTGTCTGTGCCTAGCTGACAGGATGTCTTGCAAAGAATACCTGAAGGAAAGCAATAAGAAAAAAAAAAATTTTTCTTTCTTCTAAAAGTTCATTGACATGCACAAAGTGCTTGTCAAGAAAGTCATCAAGGATTGGTCATTGATTTGATGGCAGAGAATGAAGAATATGAGATAAAAACCATAACAATCACATGTACTCCAGAGTTCAGATCTAAGTCATGTCATATTTAACCCTCTAGCATTTAAACTGGTCATATCCAGCCAATATATTCTGCCTGTTTTATGTTCAAAGCAGCCAAATCTGGCTTCTCACACCAATCCTACAATGTCATTCATCATCAGCAGCATCCTCTTCATCATCATCATCATCATCATCATCAACATCACCATCATCATAGTCTTCATTGTCATCATTGTCATTTTCATCATCGCATCATCATCATCATCATCATCATCATCATCATCATCATCATTGCATCATCATCATCGCATCATCATCATCATCAGCAGCAGCAGCATCATTATCATCATATCATCATCATTGTCATCATCACATCATCATCATCACCTAATCATCATCATCATCTTCATATTGCTTTTGCGTTCGTGATCAGTAGCACCACCACCATCACTTGGTGTATAAAAAATTATACGACTACTTCTACATTACATCTATTGCATATTAGCTATAGCTATGAGTACAAAAGAGAAAGAGAGCAAGCAAGCAAGAGAGAGAGCAGGAGAGAGAGAGAGAGAGAGAGAGAGAGAGAGAGAAAAAGAGAGAGGGGAGAAAAAGAGAGAGAGAAAGATGTGGTAAGGCAGCAGAGACACCCAATATGCATGGTGGAATGCAATCATATTTCCATATAACAAGAGAACAGTTAAAGGGGACAATAAGAGAACCCAACCCTAACTGCATGGATTTTCATTCCGATTGACTTGCTTCTTTAGAATCGTTGTCACAAAGCCAATTCAATTCAACGTCAGAGATAGATTATTAAATAGAGAGATATATGTATATATACATATGTGTATATGTGTATGTATGTATATATATTTCATTTACCATATATGATATATATATATATATATATATATATATATATATATATATATATATATATGTATGTATGTATGTATAAAATATATTATATATATGTATATATATATATATATATATATATATGTATGTATGTATAAAATATATTATATATATGTATATATATATATATATATGTATGTATGTATAAAATATATTATATATATGTATATATATATATATATATATATATGTGTATGTATAAAATATATTATATATATGTATATATATATATATATATATGTGTGTATGTATAAAATATATTATATATATGTATATATATATATATATATATATATATATGTGTGTGTGTGTGTGTGTGTGTGTTGAAATATATTTGCATATTTACATTTATATACATGCATATATACATATATATTTGTGTGAGTGTGTATATTAATCATGTGCATATATTTGTGTGTGTGTAAAAAGAAATTCATGTACTTCTCTCATTTGCAATCATTGCTTTAGCTGTATATATAATCATGAGGATATATATATATATTTGGCCCCCAACATTATCAGAGATAATTTAATCACCTACCAGTATTTCCCCTCCCCTCTCCCCTCTCTTACATTTCCCCCCCAATATATTTTTCATTTGCTGGGTAAATATTATCTCAAAGCCTGAAGCCACTTTTGCTGTCTTTATTCCCTATCTTAACATAGATTCTTTTAATCACTTCATTTACTTGTTCAATACTTGCTAGAAAATAAATAACTCAGAGATGTCATCTGCATGGAAAGACAATAGCTAAGTTAGTGTTGGCATATTTAATGCAGAAAGAGCTTCGAAAATCTTAACCCATTAGCATTTACACTGGCCATATCAGGCCCAGATATTTTACTTGCATTGTGTTCAAACTGGTCAGATCTAATCTCACTGATGTACCCTGCCATGTCATTATAAAAATGAACAAACAGTACATCAAAATGTCAAAGCTTCTAGATGATATACAAATAATTCAAAACAGTATAAATAAATAAGCATCACATTTGACAGAGTTATCTGAATGTTAAAGGGTTAAAAAGGTAATTTGAAATAAATATGCAATGGGTAAAGAACAAACTTAGTTGATGACTAATATAATATTTTCATTAAGGCAGTGAGCTGGCAGAAATGTTAGCATGCCAGGCGAAATGCATAGCGGTATTTTGTCTACCGTTACGTTCTGAGTTCAAATTCCGCTGAGGTCGACTTTGCCTTTCATCCTTTCGGGGTTGATAAATTAAATACCAGTTACGCACTGGGGTCAATGTAATCGACTTAATCCCTTTGTCTGTCCTTGTTTGCCCCCTCTGTGTTTAGCCCCTTGTGGGCAATAAAGAAATAAGAAACGTTAGCATGCCAGGCGAAATGCTTAGCGATATTTTGTCTGTCTTTACGTTCTGAGTTCAAATGCTGCCATGGTCAACTTATCTTTCATCCTTTCAGGGTCGATCAATTAAGTACCAGTTGTGTACTGGGGTTGATCTAATCGACTGCCCCCCCTTCCCCCAAATTTTGTGCCTTGTGCCTAGAGTAGAAAAGAATAGAGTATTTTCATTTATTTTCAGTAAGTACAAGAGATTATTTGACTCTACTGGACATCCATAGCCATTCTTTGTATATATATATAAAAAATCCTACTGTATTTTTATAATTTAATTTTATTAGGAATTCCGTCAATTGTAAATAATGTAAATAATGTTATTAGGAATTGTACAAAAAAAAATTGAAAGATTTTGTGCATTGTAGCAGTATAAATAATTTGTTGCGCATAAATTTTAACAATAAAATCTTCTATGGATCTCCAAGGGCCATATGAACCCTGATTGAAAACCACTGCTCTTCTGTCTGCTTTGGCATGGTTTCTATGGCTGAATGCTCTTCCTAATGCCAACCACTGTACAGAGTGTACCGGGTGCATTTTGCTTGGCACCAGCACTGACGAGGCAAGACAAGCCTCTTCAGCTAAGCAGGAAATAGTATCCAGTCCCCTACACCTACCCTATAATGTCCTTCTTAAAATAAACAACCCCATCATTGAAATGTCTTGGCCATGAGATAATGCCTGATCTATTCAAAACAATGTGAATAAATAAACATTACATTTGACAGAGTATCCTGAATGCCGAAGGGTTAAATATGTTAACATTAACCTAACTAATGTGTCTGTCTCAACATATAATTATTTCTAATTAACCTTTTAATACTCCTTTCATTTAAATATGTTAATGCTAATTTACCTATCCATTTGTCTCGCTATACAATTATTTCTAATCAACATGTTTAATTAGCAACTAAATTTCCCCTCAAGCTACATTTTAACTTATCTTTAATGAGGAAGGACACATTGACAATGCAGTCTTATAAAAACACACACCCATGTATGTATGTATGTATGTATGTATGTATGTTTGTTTGTTTGTTGGTCTGCAATGTTTGCTGCCGTGTATGTTTGTCAAGAGCAGGTCTCATTAGCCACCAACGGAGCCACAAATGCAAAATATAAGTTAGTCCTAGAGCGCACAATGTTCCTGAAGGTCAGCAATGGTCTTCCTCAGTCACGAGTGGACGGCCATCATGTATGTATGTATGTATGTATGCATGCACACATGTACATGTATGCACACATATATGTACACTTTTTCTGAAAATAATATAAATGGTCACAGAATAATTATAGGTCTGCTGGATCAAGACTGATCTGGATTTAAATAACAACTGTTAATTAAAGCCAATAAATGAGGCGTATACTTTGTTCCTTGACTTGCTTGAAATAGAAGCTAAATCTTTTAAATTATATTTTACTGTCTTAAAAATGGCAATGTTTCCCTAAGCGTTAAAAAAAAACGTATTTCTTTTAGCCTCATGAAAATTTATAAACTTTCAGAGAATGTGAAATAATTCATTTTTGGAACAGTGAATCATGAAGTACATTAAGCTATAAATAATAGCAATTAAATATTGGTTTGAGAAAACCCTTTTGGATAGAAAAAGTTGAAGGCTGCCCATGGCACTTGAACCCTCATCTGCTATAAACACGAGAGCTGTTCTACCATCAGACCAAAGCAATCCTTTCAATTTTTCTATCCATGTTAGAAATTTTATTCTTACTGGTGAGAATTGTGGGTTTGAGTCCCATGGCAACCTTTGACTGTTTTTTCTAGCCAACGGGATTTTTAACCCAATACTTGGATGCTATTGCTTATAGCCTTATCTGCTTTGAGATTTACTGTTCATAAAAAGAATTTTAGAATATATAGATTTTTAATGCAAAACCCAAACTGTGTGAGTTCCCCCCTCATGACTTTGTACAGCTAAACAGCCCCCCCCCCACCACCAAGATAATGCTTTAAATAGCTGCCAAAAGATGAATTTATCTTCAAAATTTGGCAAATACATTGCTTTCAAATTTTGGCTCAAGCCAGCAATTTCGAAGGAGGAGGGGTTAAGCTGATTACATCCACCCCAGTGCTCAACATGTACTTATTTTATCCACCCCGAAAGGATGAAAGGCAAAGTCAACTTCAGCAGAATTTGAACTCAGAACATAAAAATGGACAAAACGCCACAAAGCATTTTGCCCGGTGTGCTAACAGTTCTGCCACTTCCCTGCCTTATACTTGCCAAATATATTACTAGCCATGTTGTAAAATAGAGGTCACTTTATAGAATATCTTTAAATGAACTTTACTGCTGCTGCTGCTCCTGCTTCTGCTATCACTGCTGCAACAGACCATATAGCGATATAGTCTTACTGTGGTCTGTTATTGATAATCCTTGTTTCAATAGTTATGAGTTGTAAATTTATGGTGCAAACGTACAAATCGTTTTTTGTGTTATTCTGCATATTTCTGGCATCATAATAGCTTGCTTTTTTTTTCTTTACAGCAAATATAATATTGATTTTATTTGGTTGGAAGTAATTCTTGATTAACTTCAGGTCACCTTTGATCTAGCTGACCTGTGATCAGAGGCAGTCCAGTTATGACCACTTCTGTGATTATATAATTGAATGTGTCTTTTGTTATCATATTTCTATTGAAATGAACTTTCGTTTCAATCAATTTTGAAATTATTGAAGAATTTAGAAAAAATCATTATTATTATTAATTATAATTATCATTATAATTATTATTATTACTATTGTTATTATTATTATTATTATTATTATTATTATTATTATTATTATTATTATTATTATTATTGTTATTATTATTATAATTAAGGCAGCGAGCTGGCAGAATCGTTAGCATGCCGGGCAGAATGCTTAATGGTATTTCTTCCATCCTTATGTTCTGAGTTCAAGTTCCGCCGAGGTTAACTTTGCCTTTCATCCTTTCAGGGTTGGTAAAATAGGTACCAGTTACATACTAGGGTCAATGTAATCAATTTATCCCCTCCCCCAAAGTTTCAGGCCTTGTGCCTATAGTGGAAAGGATGATTATTATTATTATTATTATTATTAAGGTGGTGAGCTGGCAGAATTGTTAGCACGCTGGACGAAATGCTTAGCGGTATTTCCACCTGTTGCTACGTTCTGAGTTCAAATTCCACCAAGGTCAACTTTGTCTTTCATCCTTTTGGGGTCGATAAATTAAGTACCGGCTGAGTACTGGCATTGATGCAATTGACTTACCCTCTCCCCAAAATTGCTGGCCTTGTGCCAAAATTTGAAATCATTATTATTATTAATGTTATTATTAAGGTGGCGAGTTGGCAGAATCGTTAGTACACCAGGCAAAATGCTTAACAGTATTTCCTCCATCCTTGGGTGCTGAGTTCAAATTCTGCCGAGGTCAACTTTGCCTTTCATCCTTTCAGGGTTGGTAAAACAAGTACCAGATTGTTAGCATGCTGGACGGAATGCTTTGTGGTGTTTCACGTGTTGCCAGTATAAAACATAACAGAAATGGGCAGAGTTTTACTACATCTGTTTCAGACCTTTTTTATTCCTATACTATTTGTGTGAAAAATCATAAATGTTAAATATTTTTTTTTCAGTCACCTAAAGAAAATGTTTTATTTTTTTTCACATGATGTAATTGTAGTGAACCTCAGCCCATTTGAATACACACACACACACACACACACACGCGTGCACATGCATGTGTGCACGCACGCACACACACACACACACATGCATACACAAATATATCTATGGCAGCCTTCTTTCATTGTGTGTCTACCAAATCCACTTACAAGCCTTTGGTCAGCCTGGGGTTATAGCAGAAGACACTTGCCCAAGGTGACATGCAATGGGATTGAACCTGGAACTATGTTGCTGAGAAGCAAACTTCTGGTTACACACCAATGACTGCACCTGTTTACAGTTTTTATTTTTTCGTTTGTATTTCAACAAAGGATAAACATTGATCAAGTTTAATGGTGTTGCTATCTCTTGTCTGTTGTCTTTTCACTGGTCTGAAGCATGGGTAATTTAACCTGACACAGAAAGACTGTACGCCACTTCCTTGAACAAATAACAAAGGCAGGCATTTTAGTAGTGGAGATTTCTTTATGAGATATATATATATTTTAGCTTGTGAATCACACATGTATATATATATATGCACACACACATATATATATATATGTATATGATTCACAAGCTAAAATTTGTTGTTGCACTATTTTAACCCTCTAGCACTTGTTGTGAATTGTTGTTGACGCTTTAAATACTAAGCTCTCATTGTAAGAAAATTACAGAATTTGAAAACTTGGCTGAGGCCTAAGGACTCTTTAAGTTTGAACAAGGTCATTGCATGCAGGTAATTATAATATCTAATTGAGGATATCTGGTGATAATATACATATACATATATATATATATATATATATATATATATATATATATATATATATATATATATATATTTATGCACACACATATATATGTGTGTGTGTGTGTGTGTGTATTTATAGCCTGTGTTATTCTTACAAATAAGTAAACATTGTTTGTGTTGTAATTTCAGTCTGAATTTGAAAATCTGGCACTGAAAGATGATTTATCATCTGTTGAAGAAGAACTCGAAGCCAACAGAGCCGTTGTGTCTTTTCTGCAGAAGGAAATTGATCAACTACAGCGCCAGATGCATACAAGGTTAGCCAGAAAATATTATCTTGTCTTATTTGTATTTTAAAAGATGATATTATTCCTACAATATTGATCCACTGCTATCTTGAAATCTGTTAAAGAAAGAAAACAAAAACCTGACGGTTGTATTCTTTATTTTCACTTGTTTTTTTTTTTCTGGCATTGATGTGTTGCTAACTAAATTCTCTTCCTCCTTTTGGTTATCCAATTACTGATAGTGTTTCATTGTCTGTTATGTTTTGATGTATAGTATTCTGTTTGATATTTCTGTTGCTACTCTGTCACTCTATGACTCTGAAAGGGCCGTGAAAACAAAATAATTTACTTTTGAAATATTTGATAAAATGTCAAAGGTTCATGGTGTTTTAAAAATCAGGATTTACAATGCAACTGCTTACTGCAAAAAAAAAGTAGGGTATATCCCCCTAAGGAATATTTGGAAAGTTGTATTTTTATTATTTAATAACAGTTTAATTCCTCTCCATGTACCTTAAAGGTTTGTAGGCTCATAAAATGAGCCTAGCTCTTCAGGCTTAGGTAACCGAATGGAGAAAGTTCAAGATAGCTACTTGTGATTATGCTGCTACTAGTCAAGGCAGGTTACATGGTGTTGTTGATGTTGTTATTGTTGCAGTAGCAACATCAGATAGAGATAGTAGGAATCACAATCTGTATTTCAACTGTGTAATTGAACAGAATCTTTGTGGCACCTTTGTGTCTGGTAAATAAAGAGAGAATTGTAAGCGAGACCAGATACCAGACTGCTGGTGTCTGGATATTCCTGCTGCATGAGTATGGAAGTGTGCATATCTGGTGCATTTGTGTAAATTGTTTTTTTAATTTAATTATTAGAAAAGGATCATATGTCCCTTTTGTTGTTTGGTTTGTGCCTCTAGGTCTACAGTTACTAAGCACTAACTTACATTGGGCTGTACATTCTTCACTAGGAAAAAACTTTGTCTTTACAAGCATTTGTTTGTCCTGTTTTCTGGTGAGAATGTAAGTCCATTTGTAAAGATAATGACACCATTTGAATGTTCACACTACATACTACATTGGCTTGTATGTAGGAAAAGCCATTCCAAAACAAACAAAGAAATGTTAACTCCACTTAAACATTTATTATTCCCATTGCAGGAATCATGTCAGTGACCAGGTTGCAGTTCATGTGACGAAAATTTTGATATCAAATAATAAATGTTTAAGTGAAGTTCAGTTTTATATGTGTGTTTTTGAGTGACTCCAAAATCATCTTTGTGTATAAGTCAACTAACCATTTTAGGCTGCAAAGTTTGGTCTGAAAACTTTGACTTGTATGCCAGGAAATACAGTAGATTTTAAGCACAAAGTTGAGACAACAAAAAAAAAAAAAATAAAAAAGGAAACAAGACCAATACTCTTACAACATATATCTATCAATTGCCAGGTGATTGTCTTTCCAATTACACATCTGAGTGCTAACCATTCGTTTGTCCCAAATTGCTGTAGACACTATAAATTATTCCTACTATATTCTGTTATCTCCACAAGAAATATCAGCTATCACTGACACTTAGAACTAAGTAAAATAGACTAGTTAAAATAGCAGAATCAATTTATAGTATCTAATTTGGGAAGAATGAATAATAGCTAGCGCTTTGAAGTGTAAACAGCAATGCAATCACCCAACCAGCAATAAATATATGGTTTGACCCCCTCCACTGTGATCCTGTTGGTCTTTTGTATCTTGTATTATTTGCTTTGAATTTAATTTGAGAGAAATGTTACTGCTATTTCTCAAGACTTGAGCAACTGAGTCTCCCTTGGCTCATCTTTATGTTGAGCATCAATTTGTATATGAATATTTTATTTTCTCATTTTACTTTTTCTTCTGCTGAACGCTATGCTTTAGAATGAATTATGAACTACATCTCATTACTTCTACGAAGTTCCTTCCTCTGCAGAAAGGAGATAGTTGTTCCTAGAACTTACATGTTTAGTTTAGTTGATTTATTCAACAAAATATAGTCTTTTATCTAGATACACATTCTATAGATGGAGAGGAAAGAAATATATTTGTATCTACATCACAGAACAACCTGTACAAATACATCTCTATACATTATTGTGTTAAACACAGCAAGGAATTTCTTTCATATTGCTAATTGCTTTATTGTTACCATTCTTTAAATAGTTCCATAAATTCTACAGATGGACAATAAAATTTATCCATTTTCACATAAATATTTTTACAAATTTTGCGCTTGATATTAGTTTTCTGATCATTATTTCTTCAAATAGATGTTTATTCTTGTCTTAGTGAATTTAGTGAGGTGGTCAGATGTCTTTTGTTGATTTTCTTAGATTTTATTAGTCAGAGGAGAAGCTTTAAAATTCTTTGTAAATATAACTTTTAATCTTTTACTTACTATATTTCTTTTGAAATATTCTGGCTTTGATTCAATAATAAAAGATTTAGTAAAATAATTTTGTTCAGTTCCACTGCATGGCACTTTGGGCCACGTGTCTTTCATATATATATATATATATATATATATATATATAGGGGGTGATGGTGACCCCTGTTGTACTCTTATACAATTCTGTGTCACGCTGAATCTCTTTAAGAGCTATGTTAAGGGTACACATGTCTGTGGAGTGCACATTAATTTCATGAGCAGGTTGTTCTATTAATCGAATCAACTGGAACCCTTGACATTGTAACTGATAGAATGCCAGTAAATAAATGAAACAGGTTGTTACAGCCTGAGTCAGTTACTTCTCTCCTAGACAGGTCAGAGACCACAACACATTTGTACATTCCATTTTAGCATAGTTTCTATGGCTGAATGCTCTTCCTAGTACCAAACATTTTACAGAATATATTGTATGAATTTTATCACAGTATTTTCTGAAGCAGGATTGTCTTGCCCTTGGCAACCACTTCTTTGAGTATACAGAGTTCATTTTATCATATCATGGCGCCAGCAAGACTAGAGTCTTCACTATTCTATGATGTGTCCATTCATTTGAGGCTATGTAATAATACTAATAATAGAAGAGGGATTATGATGGGGGAGGAGGAGGAATAGATGGGGTGGGAGGGCAGTAGAGGAGGGTGGCTGGTCAATTACATCAACCCCAGTGCTCAACTGGTTCTTGTTTTTATGGACCCCAAAAGGATGAAAGACAAAGTTGACCTTGGTGGAATTTGAACTCAGAATGTAAAGGTGTAAAGCATTTTGCCTGGTGTGCTAATGATTTTGCCAGCTCGCTGCTTTAGGCAATGTGATAATAACAGAAGGGAGATTATGGTGGGGTGAAATATAGGGGTGGGAGGGGAGTGGATGCAGTGATAATGGAAGGGGCAGTAACATGCTGGTTGTTGATAAGGAGATTGAATATAAAAAAGCATAAATGGCTTGATAAGGGAAATGAGAGTGATAGGAGAGACAAGGTGACGGAAGTGAGTGAGTGAGAGAGAGAAAGAATGATCGGTGTCAAAGAGGGGCAAAGGGGAGAGTCATTGGACATAAAATGATGGATAACAATGAAGAAGAGTGATGGTTGGAAGGGATTGATTATGGACTGATCTAATGATAGCCTTTATTACATAGGCATAATGATGGAGGTAGAGTGATAAAGAGCAAAAGTAGGCAGAGTTGAATATGGCTAGATTCGAGGCCATCTCTCTTTAGATTTGGGAATATGGATAGATTTGTGAATATGGATAGATTGAAGGCCATCTCTCTTTAGAATTGGGAATATGGATAGATTCAAGGCTATCTCTCTTTAGATTCGAGAATATGGATAGATTTGAGGCCATTTGTAGATGATATGACCGAGAGAGTAGATAGAATGAATAAGATAAGACAAACAAAAAAACATATTAGCAACAAGTTAAAACTTGGAAAATAGGAAGTAATAAAATTTACATCACACAAAACTTCACTAATAGCAATATATTTATGTATGTATAATATATGTGTGTGTGTGTGAGGCTGAATGAATGAATATCTTCAGTGGACAAAATGTGTTTGATTATTTTGGCAGAATGCTTCAAAATATGGCCTGATATTTGTCAGTGATATTCTTATGGGAATTTCTGTATTCTTAATAGTTGAGTGGCATTTTGTCTTTATTGCCATTGAAGCTGGAACTGCAGATTCCCATAAATATGCAGAAGAAAGTGATAACTGTCGTTGCTAATTCCAAGAGTGTTGGCTTCTCTGATTCCATATTCAACCAGAAACACTCAAGTTTGAGACTTGTGTTTCATAACAGATCTGCAAATCCTACTTGAGCCCTCAAATAAAGATGTTTCACCCGTTCCCTTGCTGCAATAAATGAGATTTGAACTCAATCCCATTTAGTATTGTCTGTGCCTGGTAGAAAATATTTCTGGAACTGTTTTGCCATGCATCTCAAATATTCAGTTATGTTCTGCTTAATCAAATTTTAATCAAATTAGTTTCAAACAAAATTCTCATTATCATGGATGCATTTCAATTTTATCATTTTGCACAGCATGTTTTCCTTGGTTTATTTTGTTCATGAATGTTTCAATTTTACCTTTCAAAGGCTGTAGTAAAAGACACTTGCCTAAGATGCTATGCAGAGGGACTGAACCCGGAACCACATGGTTGGGAAGCAAACTTTTTACCATGCGGACATGCCTGCATCTATGTTATATTGTATTATAATCTATTAGATATGTAATACTACATTATATTAGATATGAATCTTATATTACATATGTAATATTATATCTGATATGCAATATATTTGATGTTACATATTATATATGTAATGTATCATATAATTCATATATATCATTACATCATAGTAGATATGCCATCATCATCATCATCACCGCTTTTGTCATCACTATCTTCATTCTTGTCATCATCACCACCACAACCTCTAACCAATAATCAGGTTCAAGCCCAGAGGTCTTCCATTTATTCGTTTGATCTGCTAGAAATAATAGCAACTCAATCTCCTCTGCAAATTACACACTATTGTCTTTAAGCAAAAAAAAAAAAAAAAATGAAAGAAAAGGTACATTGGATATTGTAATCCAGTGTACATTTTACCCCCTTCCACACCCCCCACACCCAAAAAGGGGAAAAAGATAGGATGGTTCATCACCATTATCATCATCAGTGTCATCACAACCATCATCATCACTGTCACCACGACCATCATCATCACTACTACCACCTTCATCTCTGTTACTTGTGATCGCTATTTCCTTTATCTTCTAAACCCCCCCCCCCCCCGCAGTACTCCAAATTAACTCTAATTACATGTTATCATTTTTAATTCGGAATTGAATAACAGCTGTGTCTTTGACTGGATGTCTTTGAGAAATATCATTTTATCTTATTATACAATTCACCACTGCTACCACCACCACCACCACCACCACCACTACTGCTATCACCACACAATCACCAACCACATATAATACCATCGCAACCAGTATTATTAACACCACTACCACCATTACTACAGAACCAACATTATTGAAATACCACCACCACCACCACCACCACTTTCAGCACCACTACTGCTGCTACAACACCACCGCCATTGTCACTATCATTCTCTGCATCACTACACTTAACATTCAGCAACAAGCTGGTCCTGAACTAGTTGATGTTCTTCTACTCTTCATTCTTTGAAATCCACATTCTGCTTATACACATTCTAAACCAGTAAAAGAATAAAGGAATATATATATATATATATATATATATATATATATATATATATATTACTCTCTTTTACTCTTTTACTTGTTTCAGTCTTTTGACTGTGGCCATGCTGGAGCACCGCCTTTTAGTCGAGCAAATCGACCCCAGGACTTATTCTTTAGAAGCCTAGTACTTATTCTATCGATCTCTTTTGCCGAACCGCTAAGTTACGGGGACATAAACACACCAGCATCGGTTGTCAAGCGATGTTGGGGGGACAAACACACACATACAAACACACACACACACATACATATATATATATACATATATACGACGGGCTTCTTTCAGTTTCCGTCTACCAAATCCACTCACAAGGCTTTGGTCGGCCCAAGGCTATAGTAGAAGACACTTGCCCAAGATGCCGTGCAGTGCGACTGAACCCGGGACCATGTGGTTGGTAAGCTAGCTACTTACCACACAGCCACTCCTATATATATATATATATATATATATATATATATATATATATATATATATATATATATATATATATATATATATATATATATATATATATATATATATATATATATATATATATATAATAAAAATTGGCTGTGTGGTAAGAAGTTTGCTTCCCAACCACATGGTTCCAGATTCAATCCCATGGCATGGTACCTTGAGCAGGTGTCTTCTCTTATAACCTCAGGCTGACCAAAGCCATGTGGGTGGATTTGGTAGATGGAAACTGAAAGAAGCCCATTGTGTATAAATATATATATATGTGTGTGTGTGTGTGTGTGTATTTATATATATATATATATATATTTATATGTGTGTCTTTGTGTCTGTGTTCCCCCGCTCCATCGCTTGACAACCGATGTTGGTGTGCTTACGTCCCTGTAACTTAGTGGTTCAGCAAAAGCGACTGATATATAAGGATAAGATCATTATTTTAAATAGCAATCAAATTAAGTGACAGCATGGGAAGAAAAAACCTTATAGGTATTAAAATTATAAATGAAGGTATCTAAAAGATACCTTAATTTGTGGTTTTAGAGTCAGGTTTTGACTGCTATTTCAAGCATGGTCGTATCTCTTAGATACCCTTATTTATAATATATATACATATATATATATATATATATATATATATATGTACCTCTTAGATCATGGAGAAGTCATCATAAGCATTTTAAACACACATATACTGCTCTAAGTATTATTTATTACTGTTTCCTCTCGTAATAGTGATGTGTACTATTATGTCAAGAAGCTTTGTAGTACATCTGTAACCTTGTCGCTGACACTAATCCAGGGCATCTGTCACAAGTCAACTATTGGCCAGTTTTTATAGGACTTGGGATGACTTGTTTATTTACTTCTTATTTATTTATTTATTTGCTTAAATCCTCTGTATCATAATAACATTCCTCTTTGAGCAAGGGAGTGGCTGGTGTCATTCACATGACAGTGTTGTTATATCATACACTCACACACACATACACGCACACACATACACGCATACACGCACACACATACACGCATACAAGCGTGTACATGAATAATCGGCAGAGAAATCCCAACATGACTCAAAGTTCAAGAGCTTCAGGCATGGTACTTATCAAACAGTTTGTTTCCCCAACCCTATATTTATGTAAAACAAACGAATTATTTTTGTGGCTAATACATTCGGCCTGCCGCCGTTCTTTGGGAAGGAACCTGTTAGATAATAGGATACATGTTTGGTATGTTGGTCTTTTAAATTTTCAAAAAAATTTATTCCAATGTCCATCTTCATTTTGGAGTGAATATATCTGAGTGTGTGAGTGAGGAAGGATTTTGTTTGTTGTTTGAAGTTGATTGAAATAATTTCTGTTTTCTTTCTTTCTTTCTTTTTGTTTTTGTTTATGTGTTACTGTTTACTTCACCGAGATAACTGCCAGTTCCGTTAAAGTAGAGTAAATGAAAAACATACTAATCATCATCATCATCATCATTGTTTAACGTCCGCCTTCCATGCTAGCATGGGTTGGACGATTTGACTGAGGACTGGTGAACCGGATGGCTGCACCAGGCTCCAATCTGATCTGGCAGAGTTTCTACAGCTGGATGCCCTTCCTAACGCCAACCACTCCGAGAGTGTATAAGTGTATATAATAACTTATATTATATATAATAACTTTATATATAATAACTTACTTATATATAATAACTGATTATATATAATAACTTACTTATGCTCAAAAATGTTGGGTAATGACCAAAAGAGTATGATCAAGAACACGTTACCAAAATGGGGTTCCTCTGAAGGAACTCTGGAGTATGATTACTCAACAGGATGCTTAGCTTTGAGATCAGGGTATGTCCCCAAGTGAAGCTGCTGCTTCTCTGCATTGAGAGCTCACAGCTCTGGTACTACATCTATATGATTAGAATATTAGAATATCTCAGGAAAGCATCACAAGACAGATTCTTTAAGCCAAACCAACCAGCAGGAGACTCGGAGATAGACCAAGAACATGATGGTTGGGTAATGTCCATAATCTCAATTGGTCTACAGATGATTCTTTCTCATAAGACTCTATGGAGGAGATGCATGAGAACTCTACCCCAGGAATACTGGGCAGAGAGCCAGGATTGGATGGATGGAAGGAAAGGGGTGGATTTCACCGAGCTGATAAGCTCACCTTTTTATTCTGACACTGTAACTATGACTACAATATCAAATATCTCTTCGTTTTTTTAGTTTTTTTTTTAAGACAAGCAATGGGGCTAATTGTTATCTGGCTACTAATACTGGTATGTCAAGTAACCGTGCGGAGGCTCTTTCTTCAAACAGGATACATACATCCTGTATATACTGAATGACAAAGTCTGTAATTGGTAGATTCTAAAAACTATTAGCTTACACCATATTTCTGTACTTTTACTATAATTTTCGAGGAAATGACAGTGTTAAAAATCTTTTTCTACTATAGGCACAAGGTCTAAAATTTGGGGGACAGGAACTAGTCAATTAGTAGTAGTAGCAGTAGTAGTAATGGACACCTGCAATTTCTTGTTGAACAATCTTCATATAAATGATTTGTTTATGGTGATCAAACAACTGTGCTGTACATCAACATTGCCTCTACCAATACAAGGTGTGCCACATGTCAGAGGTCAAAGTGATTACAGAAACACATGAAATGAAGTATTTCGCTCAAGAACACAAGGCACCACCCAGTTATGGAATCAAAACTATGCTCATGGAATCACGAGTGCTACACACTAATAACTAACCCATATGTCTTTGTTAGTTGTAGTAGAAGTAGCAGCAGCAGCAGCAGTAGTAGTAGTAGTAGTAGTAGTTATTATTGTTTTTCTTTTATTCTTTTACCTGTTTCAGTCATTTGACTGCGGCCATGCTGGAGCACCGCCTTTAGTCGAGCAAATCGACCCCTGGATTTATTCTTTGTAAGCCTAGTACTTATTCTATCAGTCTCTTTTGCCGAACTGCTAAGTTACAGGGGACGTAAACACACCAGCATCGGTTGTCAAGCGATGGGGGGGGGGGACAAACACAGACACACAAACACACATACATATATATAGATATACATATATACGACGGGCTTCTTTCAGTTTCCGTCTACCAAATCCACTCATAGGGCTTTGGTCGGCCCGAGGCTATAGTAGAAGACACTTGCCCAAGGTGCCACGCAGTGGGACTGAACCCGGAACCATGTGGTTGGTAGTAAGCGGGCTACTTACCACACAGCCACTCCTGCGCCTGGATGTTAAATGATGATGATGATGACTTGTCTGTTTTTGTTTATATCTGTCAAAAATTAGTCTTATTGTAAAGTCGTTACCCCAGCATGGCCACAATTCAGTAACTGGAAGTAATGAATAAATTAATTTCCCTTGTCTCTTCTTATGTAAATGACTGATAACCCCCTCTCTATACACAAAGGAAGTTTTGATGTACTATAAATGTTACAAAGCTTCTCTTATCAGTAAATTGATATTTTAAATGTTCCTATTAACTGATAGTTAAACAATCTTCATTATTTATTCAATTATAAGCTTTTGAACTATGAACCTCATCTTTCAAGATGAAGAAGTTGGGAATGATCCTGGACACTGCTTTCTAGTGAACCTGTGACGAGAGACATTAACTCTTTAGTATTTAAATCAGTTATATGTAATCCAAATATTCTACCTGTTTAATGTTCAATCTGAAAATATGTGGCCTCTCACACCTATCCTACAATGTCATTTTAAAAATGAACAGTCACTTCATCAAATTCCTGAAGTTACATGTTAATGCATGATTAATTCAAAGCAATCATCATCATCATCATCGTTTAACGTCCGCTTTCCATGCTAGCATGGGTTGGACGACTTGACTGAGGACTGGTGAAACCGGATGGCAACACCAGGCTCCAATCTAAATTTGGCAGAGTTTCTACAGCTGGATGCCCTTCCTAACGCCAACCACTCAGAGAGTGTAGTTATATATATATAAAAATTAAATATATATATATATATGCATATATACATACATTTGGCAGAATAATCTGAACGCTTAAAGGACATTGAATCACTCCTCTCTGAAGACTTGAGGCAGCACTGAGTGAGTCCTAGCAATTTCTTAAGTCTCCCTCATCAAGGTTATTGGGGAAGCTGAAACTCTGGTAGAACAGGGATAATTGTTCCATATTCCATGTGGCTGTGACGGGTGATGGTGCCTGCAACATGTTGTTACTGCTAATTGTCTTGACCACTTTGTTCTTGGTCATTCACTATCAATGTCCTAGGCTTTGTCAGTAGCAAGCATTTGCTGCCAAGTGGATGCTAAGACAAAATCAGCCACTGCTGATATAGTAAAACAGTGATTGAAAAATCACTGATGTTGCAATTAGCCTGCAGGCTGAATAAAGATTTATTATGAGTGACAAAAGCAATATTAATTCAAATAATAATAATAATTGTTATATTTGTACATCAACCAAATCAGATAAATCCAATAATGGAAAAGTAATGCCTCAAATCAGTCCAAAAATGTTTCTGTGCTCATTCGTTTTGGCCACGAAGTTTTTCAGGGGGATGTTCAAAGCATCTGCATTGACCCTTGCCAAAGAATTTTTGAGATTGCAAGCGCACTCCCTTTTCCAAAGCCTCTGTGTGTGTGCGTGTCCCTGTCCATCCATCTGTCTCTCTCTTTCCCTGTCTCCTTCTCTCCCTCATCTCTCTCTCTCTGAGGAATTTGAAATTGTTTGGGTGTTGCTGAGGAGAAAGGAAATTGAGAATTTAGCAAGTGGTTGTTTAAGCCTTTTTTTTTTGGTTCAGAACTAAGTTTTTAAGTGGTTGCGTGAGTAATTGTGCATCTGTGTCTATTAGAGTGAGTAATTGTGCACCTGTGTCCATGAATGCAGAAGGAGCTTTACTATAAATATTGTGTGTGTGTGTGTGTGTGTGTGTGTGTGGTTGTTCATATGATTCTATGGAAGTGTGGGAAAGTTGCGTACTTATATGCTGGAAGATAACATTGTATGACTGGGCATATCCTTGCAGAACATCTTTCAGGAAGTTAAAGATCCTGAGTAGACTAAGGAGAATGAGAGATGGGTTTCCTAGACAGTGTTCCATAATGTTCCCAGAGAAAATTTTTTGTTTCTAAGTGTTTGTAGGTGTGTTTATGTGGTCAAGAATTTTTGCTTCATGACTATGTGATTGTCAAAGTTTTGAAATTGAAGACATAAACTGTTTCGTTTTGTTTCATCTCGGGAGGGTCATTATGCCATTAATAAATACATGCACTGGTTCTGTTTCACTTCACTGTTATTTATTTGTCAATCAGTTAATTAGTTAACCAATAGGCAAATAAATAACAGTGAAGTGAAATACAACCAGTGTTTGTGTTTATTATTGGTACAATGACCCTCTTGAGATGCAACAAAATGTTTGAATACATTCCAACCACCACCATACCATTCTGTCATTTTCTTGGGCATTCTTTTATCTTGTATCTGTTTCAGTCATTAGATTGTGGCCATACTGGGGCACCACCTTGAAGAATTTTTAGTCATGTGAATTTACCTGAGTACTTATTTTTTCTTTAAGCCTGGTACTTTTTTCTTTAAGCCTGGTTCGGCAGAAGAGACCAATAGAATAAGTACTAGGCTTACAAAGAATAAGTCCTGGGGATCGATTTGCTTGACTAAAGGTGGTGCTCCAGCATGGCCACAGTCAAATGACTGAAACAAGTAAAAGAGTATATTTTTTTTAATTAAATATTATTAAGAATTGTGTAAATAAAATGAAATTGTTAAAATATTCTGTGTATTGTACAAATACAACTAATTTAGAGCATCGATTTTAACAACAAAATGTTATATTGACCCTCAAGGGCCATACAAACCCTGGTTACTCTAACCTCTCATCATCTGGCACAATGTGCCATGCATGTAGCTGCAGGTGCACTATGTTGCATTGAGAGGAGAAAAAAAAATTCATAAAGCAACACAATTCATCTTCAGCATGCTAAAGGTTAGACAGGCAAATATAACTGAGACAATGTTGTAGACTCTGGTTTGCTAAAAGACAGGATGGTTATAGTTAGAATGCCTTTCATTATAAATATTCTTAATCCTGACTTCCCTGAGCTAAACAACAAAAACTCATACAGCAACATGATTTACCTTCAGCATGCTAAAGGTTAGACAGACGAATATCATTGACACAATGTTGTAGACTCTGGTTTGCTAAAAGACAGGATAGTTATAGTTAAAATGCCTTTGATTATAAATATACTCAATCATGTCTTCCCTGGGCTAAACAACAAAAGGATTATCTGTTTTGTAGTCACCTTTAGAAAGAATTTTGTAACTATATGTAATGATAGAACCAGGTTATTGGTTACTGAATTGGAAGCAAGATAGTCATAATCTGTGTCTCTCTGTTGAAGGCAAGTTGGACAGAGAGGCTATTGTGTTTAGAAGTGATCATACATTTAATATTAGATAGAAATATCTTCTGATGATTGTTCACTTGTAATAAATAGCTGACTCTTATATCTCTCTGCTTGTAAGAATCTATTATGACATATATTCTACATTACGACACTATCTGCAACTGTTATAACGACATAGAATTTGATTAATACTCTTACTTTCATTCAATATTCTTTCTGTTACACTCTCCCGTTTCTTTTAATCTGTAAATCTGTTGCATTGCAAGAGGTGAATAAATAATGTATTGTAATAATCTCAGAAGTCTTCTAAGATTGTGTTATCAGAATTAAATCAATTTCACTGCAGTTGATTTTTGTGTCGGCAAAGAAAAAATGGAAAATAAATTATTTAAGAAGGATTGGGTGGAATTCTTCTTGGTTTAAATTTATGTTTAAATTTTAATTTAAACTGTATTTTTGTTATTTAAAACCTACCTTTCTTATTTAAAGTTTATCATGGAGGTTTTGGAAAAGCATTGTGTGGTATTATCTTGACTTGCAATAAAACAGTGAGCTTGCAGCATTACTAGCATGCTAGACAAAATATTTAGCAGTATTTCTTCAAGCTTTATGTTCTGAATTTAAATATTGCTGAGGTTGATTTTACCTTTCCTCTTTTTGGAGTTGATAAAATAGGTGCTAGTTCAGCCCTGAGGCTGATGTAATCAAATAGTCCCCACCTCCAAAATTTTAGGCTTTGTGCCTATCATAGAAATTTGGTGGTGAGCTGCCAGAATCATTACTGTGCCAGAAAAAAATGCTTAGTGGTATTTCCTTTGGGTTTATATTCTGAGTTCAAATACTGCCAAGGTGGACTTTGCCTTTCATCCTTTCAGTTGTCAATAAAATAAGTACCAGACGAGCATTGATATTGATGTAATCAACTACCTCTTCCCCCAAAATTTCAGGTTTTGTGCCTATAGCAACAGAAAGGTTTTATTTTGATTTGCAGATGTTAGATGATGATGATGATGATGATGATGATGATGATGATGATGATGATGATGATGATGATGATGATGATGATGATGATGATGATGATGATGATGATGATGATGATGATGATGATGATGATGATGATGATGATGATGATGATGATGATGATGATGATGATGATGATGATGATGATGATGATGATGATGATGATGATGATGATGATGGTGATGATGATGATGGTGATTTGTAATAAGAAAACCAAGTTATGAAATAATGTGATGTGAAAGTATTTTAATTTGGTATCCTTGCTATGAATGAACATACATGCCCTTGGGATTAGGGTGTTGCACTCACAATCGTAAGATCTCCGTTTCAATTCTCAGACTGGGTGGTACACTGTGTTTTGGAACAAAACACTTCATTTCATGTTGTTCCGGTCCACACAGTTGTAAACTTGTCACCCTGAAATGTACTGACATTCCATTTAGGGGGGAATGTTAGCCTGCCCACCTTGCCAGTCAGGTGGTATCATTCAAAAGCCACAGCAACACAAGGAAGCACATTGTAACTAGTGGTGTATAACACAACATTTGATAGTTCAGTTGATACAATGCTGTGCTGTGGTATTCCTTGCTATAAATGAACAATATTTCCTTCATTTTTTTTTTTATTATATAAAAATTATGATTGGTTTAATAATTCTGTCATGGAGGTTAATGTCAACAAAGTTCATTGATGAGTAGAAGGAAAAGAAAAAGGGAATCCATGTTTAACCCTTTTGATACCAACCCACCTGAGACCGCCGACTCTGGTCCTGTGTTACAAACCTTTTGTTTTGAATTGATCTAAATTAAAATGTTTCATCAAAATTTCATGTTAGTTCATGTTCCAAACTGGCTTCATTATTTTACTAAATTCTTCATTATTTTCAAATTAATTGAAACAAAAGCGTTAAAGATGGATGCTAGGAGAAGGAAGTAGCTGATCAGAACTGGTGAGAGCTGTAGAGGAAGATTACTGTGGATTTTGAGCAAATATTGTGTTGAAAATGAAAAATTAAAGCAACATTTTTATTGAAATATATTAAAATTGGAAACTTCAATAATTTTACATCATTTTGATTTTTTTCCAAAATGTTGTTTTGAATTTTTGTTACATTGGTGCCTCATAAAAAGCACCCATTCCAGTTCCACACAAAAAGCATCCATGTTTGTGCCACATAAAAGGCACCTGTGCTGGTGTCACTTAAAAAGCACCCGTTACACTCTGTAAAGTCATTGGCATTAGGAAGGGCATCTAGGTGTAGAAACCTTGCCAAAATAGATAACTGGAGCCTGGTGCAGCTGGCCAGTTCCTGTCAAACCATCCACTCCATGCTAGCATGGAAAACAGATGTTGAATGATTATGTTGATGATGATGATGATATAACTATACTTGAAGGTATGTGGCCTTGCGGTTGGGTGTCTCACTCACAATCACAAGATCATGGTTTCAGTTCCTGGACCGAGCAATGCACTGTGTCCTTGAGCAAAACACTTCATTGCATGTTACTGCAGTCCACTCAGCTGTGAATGGGTTACACTATGATGGACCAGCATCCCATTTTGGAGAAATGTGATCTCACTCACTTTAATACACTATAGGTCTTGCCTTCTAGCCAGCAGGGTAAGCATCATTTGAAAGCTTCAACAATGGAAGATAATGCATTGTGACATACAGTGTATAACAACATTCAATAGTCTGACCGAGACAGTGATACAATAATATAACTATACTCACAATACAGTCATTTTATACATAAGATTTGACTGAACACTACATTATCTGTTTGGTAGTCTCTTTTAGAATGTCTTTTATTACTGTTTGTAATGATAGAACCAGGTTATTGCTTATTGAAATCAAACAGTCAGAGTTTATCTCTGTTTTAGATGGTAGATGAACATATAAGATATTCTCTTTAGAAGAGATCATACGTTTAATATTAGATAGAAATATCTTATTCTAGTTGTCGACTTGTAGTAAATGGCTGACTCTTGTATTTTTCTATAGTTGTAAGAATCTATTACAGCAGATAGTGCCATAATGTAATATGGCACTATCTGCAACTGTTACAAGGACATAGAATTTGATTAATACTCTTACTTTCATCCAATATTCTTTGTATTACACACTTCTGTTCCTTTTTAATCTGTAAATCTGTTGGCTTTGCAAGAAGTGAATAAATAATGTATCGTAATAATCTCCATAGTCTTCTAAGATTGTGTTATCAGAATTAAATCAATTCAATACAGTTGACTTTTTGTGTCAGTGAAGGAAAATGAAAAATGAATTATTCAGAAAGGACTTTTTTTTTGTCTATGCCAAGTTTTTTGAATCTTTTTATACTTTACATTCCAGCAAATTTGAACACAAATATGTTAGTCATTGTTGTGTACGTCACTGGGGAACATCTTTTTACGACAACTCAATGTTCATAACACACTTGGTTCATTAGTGCAAAAGCACTAACCAGCAAAGTTTTTTTTTGTTCAACTTTTTTAAAACTATTATTATTATTATTATTATTATTCAGTAGTTTTATTTTTATAACGTGCTTTCACTTCACTACCGAGCGCAGCTCTGTGCGCCTTGGGTATGTGCTGTGGTTTGCTGTGGTGCTCTTATGTTTACTGTATTGAAAGTGTTTTGCGTAGAATGTGTGCAGTACCCAGTAGTGCAATTTTCTGTATGTTATATATATTTGTAAGTCCTGGTGTTTTTGTTATGTATTTGTCTGAATATTTTTTTATTATACCTAAGGCACCTACTATGATAGGAATTGTTTCTGTTTTTAGATTCCACATTCGAGTTATCTCTATTTCCAGGTCTTTGTATTTTGAAAGTTTTTCCATTTCTTTTAGAGAAACGTTGTCATCTGCTGGTATTGAAACATCAATTAGAAGGCATTTTTTTCCTTCATGATCTTTGACAACTATATCTGGTCTATTCGCCTTAATTTCTCTATCTGTGTGTATTGGCATATCCCAGAGTATGGTTGCTTTCTCGTTTTCTGTGACCTTTTCTGGCGTGTGTTTATACCATCTTTTTTCTGTTGCTATTCCATAATGTTGGCATAGCTTCCAGTGTATATAGGTTCCCGCTCTGTCGTGTCTGTGAATATATTCCTTCTTAGCCAGGACTGGGCATCCAGAGATAATATGATTTATTGTTTCTTGTCGATCTCCACATATTCTACAGTTACTTGTTATATTTCTTTTCATTATGTGTTTTTGGTAATTTCTGGTGGGGAGGCTTTGGTCTTGTGCAGCAATTAAAAATCCTTCAGTCTCTGCTTTGAGTCCTGAGCTTCTCATATTATTATTATTATTATTATTATTATTATTATTATTATTATTATTATTATTATTATTATTATTATTCATCCTTTTGGAAGTCATTAAAGAAGAACCAGTTGAGCACTGGGGTCAATGCAATCAACTTACCACCTCCCTTTCATCCATTCGGAGTCGATTAAATAAGTACCAGTTATACACTGGGGATCAATGTAATCGGCTTAATCCCATTGTCTCCCCTTCTTTGTCCCCTCTGTGTTTAGCCCCCTGTGGGCAATAAACAAATAATAATTATCATCATGATTTTTATCATCATCATCATCATCATTATTATTTTTATTCGTAAGTTTGCAGTTGGGAAAATTCTTTGCACGTCGAACAAAATGCTTAGTAGCATTTTGTTCTAAGTTCAAATTCTGCCAAAGTTGACCTTGTCTTTCATTCTTTCGGGGTTAATAGAATAGGTACCAGTTGACCAACTGGGAAGGTCAATGTCACCAACTAGCCCCCTCCCCTCAAAAACTGATGGCCTTGTGCCAAACTTTTTTTTTTTTTTTTTTTTTTTTAAATCATTAAGGCTTCTCAGTAGAATTTGAACTCAGAACATGAAAACGGGTGAAATGCCATTAAGCATTTTGTCTGGCATGCTAAGATTTCAGCCAGCTCACCACCTTAGATAAGCTATAAATGACAGTGAGTAAATATTGGGTTAGAAAAAAACCCCTGAAGGTTGCCTGTGAGACAGCGACCCATGTCTCCTCTAAACACGACAAGGCAGCCTTTGACTTGTTCTATCCAGAGGATTTTTTTAAATCTAATATTTATATGCTATGATTAATAGCTTATCTGCTTCAAGAATGTGACAATGTGTGGCTTAGTGGTCAGAGTATTTCGCTCATGAGCGTAAGATCATGAGTTCGATTCCCAGCAGCACATTGCGTTCTTGAGCAAGGTACTTTATTTCACGTTGCTCCAGTGCACCACTCATCTGGCAAAAATGAATTGTACCTGTAATTCAAAGGGCCAGCCTTGTCACTTTCTGTGTCATGCTGGATCCACCTGAGACTTACATTAAGGGGATGTATATCTGAGGATTTCTTAGCCACTTGTGCATTAATTTCACGAGCAGTCTAGTCCATTGATTGGTTCAACTAGAATCATCATCATCATCATCATTATAACCAATGGAGTGCCGTTTTTTTTTGGGGGGGGGAGGGGGGGGGGTTATCTGCTTCAAGCTCCAACGATCCAAACAATAATTATTTTATGCTCCTTTCATGTTTATAAATTCTTATGTTGTCATCGAATCATAGTGTTTTACATATTTCTTTCCAGAAACGAACTTGAAACGGAGGAGCAGCCTAAAATTGACGAAATGTTAAAAATAAGAGACGACAACATTGTAAAGCTGGAGCATTTACTAGCTATGACTAAACAAGAAAAAGAAATGCAATCAGTCAATAATAAGTAAGTAATCACTCGAACTATTTAGGAATTCTTTAATACTTTCATTGGTCTCAGCATTGGAGGAACGATTAAGCAAAAAATAAGCACATTATAGGGCATCAGTAGAAAGGGGTCACCATTTCAGAGAAATGGTAAATGGTTTACAGCACAAAAGAAATCACTTCAAATTTGCTAAAATAATATTCAAAGTGGTTTATATGATTGGAAATGTAATTTTGAAGTGTTTATGGTGTCATAGTGAGGATCTGATCAAAGACTTTTCGATTAAAAAAAAATTTAAGAGGAAACTTTTTAAATATAAATAAAGTAGAAATGTACAAAAATAAACTTTATTTTCCATCTTACTGTTTTATTTTGTTTCATGTTGGAAAATAAAATTTATTTTATGGTTTATTATTGTTTATATTTTGAATTACATAGTTGCAGGAGTTAAGGTTAGGTTGTGTGACAAGAAGCTTGCTTCCCAACCACATGGTTCTGGGTTCAGTCCCACTGCATTTTGGTTTTTGTTTTTTAGAAAAACACTGAATGAAAATGAAGCGTTGCAGTTCCAAGTAAAGAAATTACAAGATGAAGTAAAAGAAAAGGAAGAATATATAACTCAACAGGCTAAACAGTTGGAGCAAGTAGCAAAGACAAACCAGAAGGATTCCCTAGTCACTTGGTATAACGATGAGAGCGTCACGACTAAAACCCTCAGCGATAACTTCCGGAGGATTGAAACACTGAATGTAAGAATTTGTTTCTAAATATTCTAAATTATCAATTAACTCTTTTACTCTTTTACTCCTTTACTTGTTTCAGTCATTCGACTGTGGCCATGCTGGAGCACCACCTTTAGTCGAGCAAATCGACCCCAGGACTTATTCTTTGGAAGCCTAGTACTTATTCTATCGGTCTCTTTTGCTGAACCGCTAAGTTACGGGGACGTAAACACACCACCATCGGTTGTCAAGCGATGTTGGGG
>NC_142950.1:32633111-32755611 GCF_046866305.1 Octopus bimaculoides | reverse complement strand
TTTTTGCACCATGCCTGCCCCAACTGCTTGACAGCCAGTATTGGTTTGTTTATATCCCCCGTAACTTAGCACTTCGGTAAAAAAAAGATGAACAGGAAAAATACTAAACTTCAAAAAAAAAAAACAAACTTAAATACTAGGGTGGATTTGTTCAACTAAAACAATTCAAGGCAGTGCCCCGGCATAGCTGCAGTCCAATGACTGAAACAAGAAAATTTGAAAATATAAAAGATTATATTTACTTGGAAATGGCTATATTTTCTGGCAAGCAAATTGACGTAGTGTAAAAAGTAAACATATATAATAAACATTCAAACTTTGTCATTATCTTTTCAAATCCTGCTGCTTTTCACGTGGAATTTTTAGTTCTCCAAAGAGACAGAAGACAAAAGGACACATTGAAAAATGTAGTCAGGGTTTAATAAAATTTCTCTCAAATCACACGCAAATCCTACAGGGAAGACATTTAACTTTAAAATTTTTATATAGTGTATTGTGAAACAGATAGGATGGTCATGGTTTGGAATGCCAGTGGCCATAGGCTACTCAATCACTGCTGACGTGGGGTCTAAACAATGACCAGAAGATATGCATTTTTAAAAAGATCAAAATACACACACAGACATCACGCACGCACACACACACGCATATACACACAGAGGTATTGACAGATGTCACCAAATGTTCAATTATGTTTGCATCAATAAATAACCTCACCCTCATAGCTATTGATCTGCGGGTATTGATCGGAAGAAGTCAAATCAGATTGCTGTGTATCTGTGTTTTACCAGTCCAGAAGGAGAGGAGACAAGTTTTTCAAAGTTCTCATATTCACTTATTGTTCCCACCACCATACCAATACACATGAATGGTTTAACTGTTGTAACATGGTGTGCCTCTTATTTTAGGGAGCTGGCGAAGCAGGAAGCTAAGTACTACAAAATTATGAGCAAGTACCTGATCATTTTGAAGAATTTGGAAAAAGTCTGTGAAGGTCAGTTGCGATATATTTTGAATTTGATTTTTGCTTTCATTGTAATTATTTTTCATATTTTAGGTCAGTGGTTCCCAGCCTGTGGTCCGCAGACCCCTGGTGGTCTGCAAAGGTAGTACTGGGGGTCCGTGAACTAAATTCAAAATATCATATATATATATATATATATATATATATATATATATATATATATGGTGGCAGTAGTAGTAGTAGTAGTATGGTGGTGGTGGTGGTGGTATTGGTTGTAGTATTAGTGGTGTTGGTGGTAGTTTGGTCCCAAATCAGACCCAGTCAAGCATACAAATGATATAATAAAAGGTGTTCCAGTCATGACTATCCACCCATTTTTGCTCAGGCACACAATAAAAGAACATCATAACTGAATGAATCTTTCCTTTTGTAAAACCGTTTGGTGTGTGTGTTTTTTTTTAGGGATATTTGGCTGCTATTTCTAGCTGCTCGAGCAATGCAGTTCTGTAACCCTAACCCTAACCACTCTTGGAGAAGCTGTGCATATAGTGCTTGTGACCCAACTAATGAAATGTGATGCAATCTGCAGTGTAAAAGAGTTTAAATAACCCAAAATTTGACAAGAAAGCCTCCCATGAGACCTGAGTAGAAAAGAAAAATGTGTGTGCATATGTACATGTGTGTGTGTGTGAGTGTGTGTGTGGGTGTGTGTGGGTGTAGAAATGCAACACTTACTAATTCTATCGGCTTCTTCTTCTTCTTCTTCTTCTTCCTCTTTTCCCTTCTACTTCTTCTTCTTCTTCTACTTCTTCTTCTTCTTCTTCTTGGGTCATACAGAATTGATTGTGGCAGATGGATCTCTTACAGCCAGATGCCCTTCCTATTGTCAAAGCTCACCTGTTTCCAAGCAAGGCAGTATTTCCTCATGGCCAGATTCGTTCTCACAGAATATCAGAAATGAATTTAACTTATCCTCTCTTATGCTCACCAACCTCAAGAGTTTGCTCTTCACATCATCACTACCATCTTTCTTCTTCGTCTTTATCTTCCCAGTTATAGCAAGACACCTGTGCTTCTTTGTTTCATTAATGCTTTCTTTATTTACCTGACAGGTGGCAAGGAAGATAATAAACCGGAGGTTGTCCGACAACTCCTGAATGAAGTCCTTGATTCTGAGTCCAATTTCAAAGGAGATTTTGCATATTCCCCAACGTAAGTAAAGCAACACAAAAAAAGGGGAAAAAAATCCCTTTTCGATTGTTTTATTAATACTTAAAAAAAAAAAAGAAGCCCAATATTATAAAAATAATATTTTGTTTGATTAACTCCTTGTTAAGTGTTTCCAGTGTTGTTGTTGTTGTTGTTGTTGTTGGTGGTGGTGGTGGTTGTTGTTTCATCCCAGCTAGGTTTTGATTGAACAGACATATCATCGAAAGTGTACAAGCTGTGACCTATAATATCTAGGACTACATTAGCATATGTTTCTTTTCCTTCTGGCCAAAATTTTCATCAAATTCCACACCATCATCTCAAAGGTTGGGCGTGATTTGAGCAAAAATTTAGCTGTTATTACTAGCAGGTCATCAAGCAACCACATAATGGCATTCTCTTCGATTTGAATGCTTGTACCAGTATAAACCTTTGATATAATAGTAGCCAGCCAAATATGGGAATACTCCACAGGTCTTGTACACTGAATGTGACCATCTTCAGTCTCTACAAAGCAGTGTTCGTCAAACATAAGTATTAGAATGGAAGGAAATTAATGATGGTCTCTGTTGGTAAGGAGACTAGTTGCTAGGGGACTAATGGTGGCTAGAATACAAGTAGTGGTTTGAGTTGGTTAAGAGACCAGCACTGGTCTATGTTTGCTAGAAGACTTTTAGCAGTTAATGTTTGTTAGGAAGCTAGTACTTGTCTGAGTTGGCTAGAGAACAAGTCATAGTGTCTGTCAGCCAATGAACTATTGACAGCTTGGCTAGGCTAGAACACTATTGATACTATTGGCCGTTTGTATAGGCTAGGGGAGAAGTAGTGTTCTGTGTTGATAGGAGGTTAGTGTAGTCTCAGTTGGCTAGGAGACTAGCAGTAGTCTTCTACATTAGCTAAGAGACTAGAGTAGATGGCATTGATTAGAAGACCAGTGGTCCGTGTTGGCTAGGAGAGTGGTGTAGTCTGTATTGGTTAGGAGACCAGAGCAGTCTGCATTGGCTAGGAGACTAGTGTAGTCTGTGTTGGCTAGGTGACTAGCAGAAGTTAGTGTTGGCTAGAATGTTAGTAGTTTGTGTTGGCTAGGTGACTAGTGGTGGTCTTTGTTGGCATGGAAACTCTAGTGTAATTTGTGTTGGCTAGGAGACTAGCAGTAGTTAGTGTTGGCTAGAATGTTAGTAGTTTGTGAGACTACGAGATTAGTAGTTGTCTCTATTGGCTAGGAACTAGTTACAGCCTCTCTTGGTAGTTTGTGTAGGTTACAAAACTAGTAGCAGTCTGTGCTAGCTTAAAAATTTGTAGCGATCCCCATTAGTGAGGATACTAATAAAGGTCTGTGTTGACAAGACAACAAACAATCAATATCCCCACAAAACGAAGTATTCTAATGTGCTGTAGTGTAGGCCTATACTGTTTAGTGTCAGTGGAGAGATGTAGCATTTACTTGCATGGATTGTAGTATTTTTACTTTTTACTTGTTTCAGTCGTTGGACTGTGGCCATGCTGGAGCACTGCCTTAGAAGGCTTTAGTTGAACAAATCAATCCTAGTATTTTTTTTTCTTAAGTGTAATATTTATTCTAGTGGTCTCTTTTTTGCCAAACTGCTTGGTTACGAGGACATGAACAAAACAACACCGGTTCCCAAGCAGTGGTGGAAAACAAACATAAACTCACGCATACACAGTGGCGTAGCTAGGGTAAACTGTGCCCGGGGCAAGCTGCAAAAATGCCACCCCCCCTCCTCAATTACAAAGTCCCTGATATTATGTAGTACTTATTTGTTACAAGTAATTAATGTTTTAAAGCAATATTTTAGGAATAAACACTTTACCAGGATTCATTTACCTGCCGGTTCAGTACAACCTGTAATTCAAAATATATTTTTTGAATGTTTACTTTTACGAGGCCTTTTTTGATGCCCTTTTATAAAAATGTCCAGACATGAAGGTAGACAGCCATCATATTGCGTTTACCTTTAATAACAGCATAAAACGATTTGCTGGAGATCCATCTTTACAGTTGCAATTTTATAAATGGAGTTCAAGCTTATTGTATTATGGTCAATTCTGCGCTCCCCCCTTTAATCGGCACCTGGGGCATGCGCCTCCTTTGCCCAGCCTAGTTACACTACTACACACACACACACGTAATGTTATGCTTCTTTCAGTTTCCATCTACCAAATCCACTCACAAGGCTTTTGATGGCCCAAGACAATAGTAGAAGACACTTGGCCAAGGTTCCACGCAGTGGGTCTGAACCTGAAACCATGTTGTTGGGAAGCAAGCTTCTTACCACACAGCCATGCCTACCAACAAAATACACTAAGGCCTCAATGACACCAAGCTCTACACGATTCAATTACTCATAAACTAAAGACCATTGGCAACACTCTTCAGTCCATACAAGGAATCACTTAATCACTACATGCCTCAACATGACACTCTGATTGGGAAGCCAACTTCTGACGGCACTGACGGTTTGGCATGCTCAATGTCAATGAGGTCATAAGGTGTTGTGATTACAGTGTGTTACGATAAGGCATTTAGTATTTAATATCAGTCGAGGTATCTGGCGATTAAGTGATTACTTGTGTCATCGACGGGTTTTTAGTGTATGAGCCATTCGATCATATAGAGTAGGACCATGCAGTGTTTAGTGTCAATGCGGCCTTATTGTATTTTGTTGGCAGGCATGGCTAGGTGTTAAGAAGCTTGCTTCTTAACCACATGGTTTCTGGTTCAGTTCCACTGTGTGACGCTTTGAGCCAGTGACTTCTGCTATGGCTGCAGGTTGACCTGAGCCTTGTGGGTGGATTTGGTTGACAGAAACTGAAAGATGCACATCATCTGTACATATATATATATATATATATATATATATATATATATATATATATATATATATATGGTAGTCTGCCCTTAGAGTCCCTCATAACGTGAGGCATTCTTGTGTAGTAATGCCCTTATATAAAATAAATATATATATATATATATATACATATGTGTTGTATGTATGTCTTTGTTTGTCTCCCACCATTGCTTGATGACTGGTGTCGGTTTGTTTACATTTCCATAACTTAGTGGTTCGGCTTCAGACAATAATTACCAGGTTTAAAAAAAAAAAAATTTAAATGAATAGAAAAATAAATCCTGTGGTTGATTTGTTCATCTAAACCCTTCAAGGCAGTGCCCCAGCATGGCTTCAGTCCAACGACTGAAAGAAATAAAAGATAAAAGATAAAGATCAGTGGAGCATCATTTAGATCATGTCGTGTTTAGTATCTATGAAAGCATGCCATATCTATCATCATCATCATCATCATCATCATCATCGTTTAATGTCCGCTTTCCATGCTAGCATGGGTTGGACGATTTGACTGAGGACTGGTGAAACCAGATGGCAACACCAGCCTCCAATCTGATTTGGCAGAGTTTTTACAGCGGGATGCCCTTCCTAACGCCAACCACTCAGAGAGTGTAGTGGGTGCTTTTACGTGCCACCGGCACGAAGGCCAGTCAGGCGGTACTGGCAACGGCCACGCTCGAAATGGTCTATCTTGTTATATAAACCCAAGGCTGTATAGTTCATGTCATTGTGGTTTTTGCTGCTGCTGCTGATGATGATGGTGATGTTGTTGTTGCTGCTGCTGTTGCAGCTGTTGTCTAGCCAATCCATATTGGCCCTTTGAAGACTTATGATCAAAGGTGTTCAAGCATTGATCATCTCGTCTTTGGCTTTGAAGTATAATGTATCTGTGTCGACATTGCCCTGGTTATACGTCTCCCCTTCATTTTTCAGGTGGTAGGATATGATTTAAGGGAGATTTAGTTCATATTTCTAGCACATCCAGATAACCTGTAGAGATTACCTTGGCCAACCACATAGGAGGACGTGTGTGTGCATGTGTGTTTACACTGTTGTTCCTTTTTGTTCATTGGTTGGATTCACCAGTTCAATACAAGGTTTGAATTGAATGTAGCTCCTGGTATTATAGTTATATTGTCTGAAGTTTCTTTCTTGTATATTTGTTCATATGTCTCCAAACTAGATCACTGAAACACAGCTGAAGTAACAGTGTCAACGATCAAAATATAGATCTGTGACAAAAGTCTGTGATACTCTGAAGTATAAGGTCATTGACCTGATTGTGATCATAGAATTATGACAAATGAATTTAATAATTTGAAGTCTTAATCTTCTGTGACCAGATTTAGGATAAAAAAAAATTTTGATATTATGATGTATTATAACATCAATGACCAGGTCATACATCTGTGACCAAAGATTTTGATAGTCTAAAGTATAAAGTCATTGACCTGATCATAAAATTGTTATGAATGAATTTAATAATTTGAAGTCTTAATTTTCAGTGACCAGATAAAATATTTGATATTGTGATGTATCATAACATCAATGATCAGATCATAGATCTATGCCAATAGATTTTGATTCATTGAAGTCTTGCATCAGTGACCATGTCATAGATCTTATGATAAAAGACTTTGATGCTTTCATATGTTATATTATCAGTGACTTAGACATGGTGAAACCTTATTCTTCCTGTGTGGCACGGTACCAAATGCTCCACTGCCTGGTATTGGTCTGTGGCTCAGTGGCTGGAGATTCCTGTAGTAAGAGACTTTGATACCTAGGAGTGTAGTGTTACTAACCAGGTAATAGAATTATGACGAAGGACTGTGTTGTATCAATAACCATGTCATAGCTCTGTGATAAAGGACTTTGATGGTATGATGAACTATAGTGTCCATGGCTAGGTCTGATGATGATGATGGTGGCGGTGGTGGTGGTGGTGCTGCTGCTGCTGTTGGTGATGGCACCATATCTGACCATGCGGGAAATAGAACCTTGCTTGGCAACAGGCAAAGGTTGGCAACAGGAAGGGCATCCAGCTGTAGAATATCTGTCTCAATAAACTAGTATGGAAAAGTGGACATTGAAATGGTTGTGGTGGTGGTGGTGGTGGTGGTGGTGGTGGTAGTTGTCGTCATTGTCATCGTCATCATTGTGGCAAAAGTGGTGGTGGTTGCAGTAGCAATAGTGGTATTATCTGTTGTTATTGCTGTTGTTGTTGTTGTTGTTGTTGTTGTTCCTCCCCTAATATGTTGGGACTAATAGCAAACGGAAACAAATGATCTCGTTCATTAATTTTCAGTAACATTTTTATTGATATGTATGTGTGTGTGTGTGTGTGTGCGTGTGTGTGTGTGCATGTGTGTGTGTGTGCGTGCATGTGTGTGCGTGTGTGTGTGTGCATGCGTGTGTGTGTGTGTGTGTGTGTTTGTGTGTGCGTGCATGTGCCTGAAGGAGTGAGAGAGGCCATTGTCTCAGATTCTGTGATGTATAGATGTCTAGATTCAGACACACCAGTTGTCTATCTACTTATTGATATTTTAAACAGCAACTGTTAAAACTGGATTTCTGTAATGTTATTAAAAATATCTATTGTAGCTAATGTGATTTATAAGCATGCATATATATATATATATATATATATATACACACATATATATATACACATACATATATATGCATATTTATATATGTGTACATATATATATATATATATGTGCATATGTATATACATATATATGTATACATATATATCTGTGTATATGTGTGTATTGTGTAATTATAATGACACAAACACATATATTATATATGTATGTATGTGTGTGTGTGTGTGTATATATATATATATATATATATATATATATATATATATATAAGACTACTGTAGTTTGAAGCATTGCGGAACAGGCTATATAGTAATGCAGATTGAACATTAAATATCAATAACAATAGCGAAGATATTGAAATTGTTACCTTACAGATATCAGGTGAAACACTCCTTTCCAACAGAACAAGAAATATGTCTATTAGCTTGACTTTCCAAGTTAATAGACATTATATATGTATGTATGTATGTATGTATGTATCTGTATGTTTGTGTGTGTGTGTATGTATATATATATATATATATGTATATATATATATATATATATATGTATATATATATATATATATATATATATATATATATATATATATATATATATATATATATATAAACAATATATGAGTATATGCATATATATGTACATGTATGTATATACGTTCATCTACATGTACACATAGATACATAACTGGGTACATGACGTGGCAAAAAAACAAGGACAAAATGGTAAACAAGGTGCAACAAACAAGCAGGCCACATATATATATATATATATATATATATATATATATATATATATGTTTATGTCTCCTTGGGTTGATATCTTGTGATTGTTGTATATGAATGTCATTAAGTTGCAATATTCTGTGAAAACGTGTTTGGTCATAGAGAAATATTACCTTGCTCGCAGACAGGTAAGCTGGCAGATTCATTAGCATGCTAGACAAAAATGTTCTGTGGCATTCCATCGGTCCTTACGTTCTGAGTTCAACATTACCTTTCACCCTTCTATGGGGTTCAATAAAATAAATATCAGTTGGATACTAGGCTCGATGCAATCGACTAGACCCCTTCACCTTGTGCCTATAGCAGAAATGATTATTATTATTATTATTATTATTATTATTATTCAGTAGTTTTATTTTTATAACATGCTTTCACTTCACTACCGAGCGCAGCTCTGTGCGCCTTGGGTATGTGCTGTGGTTTGCTGTGGTGCTCTTATGTTTACTGTATTGAAAGTGTTTTGCGTAGGATGTGTGCAGTACCCGCTAGTGCAATTTTCTGTATGTTATATATATTTGTAAGTCCTGCTATTTTTGTTATGTATTTGTCTGAATATTTTTTTATTATACCTAAGGCACCTACTATGATAGGAATTGTTTCTGTTTTTAGATTCCACATTCGAGTTATCTCTATTTCCAGGTCTTTGTATTTTGAAAGTTTTTCCATTTCTTTCAGAGAAACGTTGTCATCTGCTGGTATTGATACATCAATTAGAAAGCATTTTTTTTCTTCATGATCTTTGACAACTATATCTGGTCTATTTGCCTTAATTTCTCTATCTGTGTGTATTGGCATATCCCAGAGTATGGTTGCTTTCTCGTTTTCTGTGACCTTTTCTGGCGTGTGTTTATACCATCTTTTTTCTGTTGTTATTCCATAATGTTGGCATAGCTTCCAGTGTATATAGGTCCCAGCTCTGTCGTGTCTGTGGATATATTCCTTCTTAGCCAGGACTGGGCAGCCAGAGATAATATGATTTATTGTTTCTTGTCGATCTCCACATATTCTACAGTTACTTGTTATATTTCTTTTCATTATGTGTTTTTGGTAATTTCTGGTAAGGAGGCTTTGGTCTTGTGCAGCAATTAAAAATCCTTCAGTCTCTGCTTTGAGTCCTGAGCTTCTCAGCCATTGCTGGGATTTTTCTCTGTCTATTTCTTTCGCATTTAGTTTAGCCCAGTATTTACCATGTAGGGGCTTTTCTTGCCATCGTTTTATCATGGTCCGTTGCTGTTCTAGTTTTAGTTTGGATTTCATTTGTTTTATAGCTTTTGTTGTTTCTTCTTCTTCTTCTTCGTATTTGTTAGGTAGATTGATTTCTTGTTTGTATTTGTCAGCTTCCTTAAATACTGAAAACAGTTTTTTGTTTTGCTCGTGTTTTGTGGCTATTTGTATTAGTTTCCCTTGCTTCTGGAGTAGGTATTTTTGCAGTCCTATAGTGGTTATTTTATAATAGTTTTCTAGCTGTATAAGACCCCTGCCACCTTCTGTGCGTTGTATATATAGCCTTTCTATGTCAGATTTTGGGTGGTGCATCCTATATCCTGTCATTATTTTTCTTGTTTTCCTGTCTATTTTACATAGTTCGTTTAGTGTCCAGTTAAGGATGTTGTAGCTGTAGCTTATAACTGGGACAGCTAAAGTGTTGATACCCATTATCTTGTTTTTAGCATTGAGCTCTGTTTTTAGTATTGATCTAACTCGTCTATAGTACTCTTTCTTTATTTTTTCTTTCATTTGTGTATGTTGTATCCTATCTAGTTCATTGACTCCTAAATACTTATATGGTTGGCTTTCGTCTAGTTCTCTTATTTCATTGGCTTTATCTAGTGTTATATTGCTACTTTTAACTAATTTTCCTCTTTTCAGGGTTGCTTTGGCACATTTTTCTAATCCGAATTTCATTTCTATTTCCTTGGTAAAGCCATGTACTGTCTGTAGTAGTGTTTCTAGCTCTTTGTCGTTTTTTGCATATAATTTTAGGTCATCCATATATAGAAGGTGGCTGACTGTTTTTCCATAGCATTTGTAACCGCATCCAGTTCTATTTAGCAATTCTGTTAAAGGTGTGAGTGCCAGGCAGAACAGGAGTGGAGAGAGCGTGTCTCCCTGGAATATTCCTCTTCTAATGGGGATGGCTTCCGTTTTCACAAGTCCCTCTTTTGTTTGGAGCTGTAGCACTGTCTGCCATTTGTTCATTGAGTGCTCTATGTATTTTATGATAATTGGTGCCACCTTGTTTATGGCTAGTGTTTCCAGAATCCACGTGTGGGGAACACTGTCGAAAGCCTTTTGGTAGTCCACCCAGGCCATACTGAGGCCTTTCTTCTTTCTGCGGCTGTCTTCAGTTATGGCTTTATTGATCAATAATTGATCTTTACAGCCGTATGAGCCCTTGCAGCATCCCTTCTGCTCTTCTGGAAACAGGTTGTTATTTTCCAGGTGTTTACTCAATCTCTGCGATATTATTGCAGTAAAGGCTTTGTAGATCGTAGGGAGACAGGTTATAGGTCTATAGTTTTGTGGTTTCTCCGTTTCCGTGGATTTGGGGATTAAGATGGTTTTCCCTTTTGTGAGCCATTCAGGCATTGTCTCTGGATCTGCTATTATGTTGTTAAAGTTTTCTGCCAGCTTTTTATGCATTGCTGGCAGGTGTTTTAACCAGAAATTAGGGATCTTGTCGTGTCCAGGTGCCTTCCAGTTGCTTAGTCTTTGCAGTGTCTGGGTGACCTCTTCAGTTGTTATAGGGGCCCAGAGTTGCTCAGGTGCTAAGTTCATTGTTTTAATGGTCCTTTTTTGGGGTTGTTGCTTCACCGACCATATTTGTTTCCAGAATTTCTCTAGTTCTTCTGCTGTTGGTGCTGAAGTAATGTCTATTTTATTTTTACCCAGTTCTTGGTAGAGTTTTTTGGGGTTGGATTTGAACTGTTTGTTTTGTTCAAAGAAACGTTGGCGTTTCTCATACCGGCGGATCCTCTGTGCTTTGGCAAGGATGTCTTGCTTTAGTTTTTCTGTTGCCTCAGGTAAGTCTTTTTCTGTAATGCTGTATTTGTACAGTATTTTTGTTTTCTTCTTGTTACTTAGTAGTGTTGATTGTTTACTAATTTCGTTGAGAATCGATAAATCTTTTCTCTTTTTTTTAATTTTGTTCTGGATGTTATTTATCCACAAGGTCTGTTTGGGTGGTAGAACTCCTGTTCGGATGGGTTTGAGTGAGTATCCTGCTTCTTTTGTGGCTGCAGTGGCTGCCGCATATATCATGTCATTTAGTTCAGTGATATTGCCTGTTGTTTCTGTGGTTGTTAGTTCCGTGATGGCCAGGTTTATGCTATTTATTATTGATGTTGTTTTATTGTCTATTTTGATTTTTGGGAGATATAATCTGTGGTCCATTCTAAGATCTGTGGTTTTCAGTTCTTCGGTTATTTTCATTTTCATAGTATCGTAATTATTAGGTTTCCCTTCGTTATTTCCAGGCTTTATATTTGTTTTGCCTTCCTTTTCATTCATATGTTTGTCTGTGGTGTTCTGGATTGTTGCTTTTTGTACACTATTATACATCTCTACGGTCTGGGTTTGTTGTTTTTTGTTTACTTCGTTTTTGCCGGGAATGTTACGTTTGTCCTCGTGTTTTGCTATCTCAGTGTTCATATTATTATTTGGCATTGCTGTGTGACTACTATCTAGATTTTCCTGATGTATTTTTTCTTTCAATTGTTCTATTTCTATTTCTGATATTTTTTTGCTTTTAGAATATATCTTCTTATGTTAGCTAGTTTGTTAGGGTTCATTGTTTTATCGAGGTCTATATTTACATTATTTTTCTTCCATGTTTTATATGTATGTGTTGTTGCGTTTTCGTTTTTTGGGTAGAGTACTGCTGTGAAATAGGCGTGTAGGATCGAAATGTGTTCCTCACGTGTCCATTTATGCCGTTTTGGTTTTGTTTGCGGGACATGAGGAACAACGTCCGGCCCTTTATTTTGACGGTCGTCGTTTTCGTAGGGTACCGGTTCGTTTATTTCTGTTGTCAGATTGTTTTGCACGTTCATATCTTCGTACTTTTTTCTTAACAAGCTTACAGTACGTACTTCTCGGTTGTTATTTTTGGGTGAAATAATACCGGTATTATTTAATATGTTTGTAATTTTTTTGTACATGGTGTTTTGGGGTTCGAAGATGGTCTGATTTTGATGTAACACGTGTGTTTACGATCGCTGTGCGGGTAGTGGAGGTATCAAGTTAAAATACATCATTATATTTGTAAAAATAGAGATAAATTTCAATGAGTATTACTTACTCGGATATAGTCCAACCCTTTATCAGCTATTTTTTGTATATGGTGTTTGGGTTTGGGGATGGTCTGATTTTGATGTAACACGTGTGTTTACGATCGCTGTTCGGGTAGTGGAGGTATCAAGTTAAAATACATCATTATATTTGGAAAAATAGGAATAAATTTCAATGAGTATTACTTACTCGGGTATAGTCCAACCCTTTGTCAGCTATATTTGGGCTCCATGCGATGTCTTTATTTCCGATGTTTTTGGATAAGTTTCGGAGCAGTGATTTATCGTACTCACATGTTAAACTTCCCCGGTGTTATTATTATTATTATTATTATTTTTATTATTGTTATATGAAGGCAGCAAGCTGGTAGAATTGGTAGCACTCTGGGCAAAATGCTTAGTGGCATTTTGTCTGTCTTTGCGTTCTGAGTTCAAATTCCATCGAGGTCGACTTTGCAAATGGGTATGGCAATACAAAGGGCATCTAGCTGTAGAATATCTGCCTCAAATAAACTCCATCTGATCATGCCAGCATGGAAAAATGGACTTTAAAATGATGATGATGACGACGATGACGATGATGATGATGAAGGTGGTGGTGGTGGTGGTGATGGTAGTAACAATGATACTTTTCTGGAATTTTCTGAAAAATATTAAATTATTGGCAGTTGATAGCTAAATACAGCAAAGCATGTAGGAATTATCAATTACCGATTGTCTTTCAATATTTCTCCCTTGAGGATCTCCCAAACTCGATCAGTCAGCATTCACAAATGTGATTGATTTCTAAATTCTCAAAGGATAATGCAGTTCTATCTGGCTTGTGCTAAAGACAAAAGATGAGATGGTCATGGCTGAAACGTCTTAGATCATAAATATGCTCAATCTACTAGGAATATCAACCAAATATCTCTCTAACCACATCCTTTTTGTTTTTTAAAAAAAGGGAAAGCTACATTGGATAATGTAGTCCTAGATACACTTAGATAGAGGCAAAAAAGATATTTGATAACTATGGCTGGATTCACTTTGATTTTGATGGATCTAATTGATCAGTGCCAACTCTGGGCTAAACGTTAATAGCACCAGAGAAATACTATTTTACATTTCATGCTAACTTATATATCAGCAATTCTTCAGTTATACCATTAATGTTTTCCCATAAATCCTCCATTGCACAACAGAAATAATCTCATAAAGATTCTTTGCATTTGAAGATAGCTTTTATATGGTAATAGCTTTAAATTTCTGTTATGAAGGACTTATAAATCTAATTAGTGTTGTATTAAATGTCTGGGTATAGATTTTATTTCATTCTTCAGAGTGTTTGTTACGTAATGGGCAATAGGCGTGGCTGTCATCGTCATCATTACCATCATCGTCATCATCATCATCATTGTTGTCATCATTTTATGTCCACTTTTCCGTGCTTGCATGGGTTGGATGGAATTTGTTAAAGTGGATTTTTCATGGCTGGTTGCCCTTTCTATCATACACCTTCACCTGTTTCCAAGCAACCTAATACATGTTTCCATGGAAGACATTTTTTCAGCCCAGCCCTATTGTAGAAGACACTTGTCCAAGGTGCCATTCATTGAAACTGAACCCAAAACCATGTGGTTTACAAAGCAAGCTTCTTAACCACACGGCCATACTTGTAACCAATCACTTAGATTTTTCCTTTTAAAATTTTCTTTGCAACAAATAGATTTAAAAAAATGAAATGGTTAATCAGCTCGCCTTTGAGGTTTCACTTAAATAATAAAATAAACATCAAAGTAAGAACGCACAATGTACATATAATGTAATTCTCTACAATCTTCTCTGTACATCTTCAATACATCAGTTTATAAATGTTTACATTCTTAAATTTCAGGAATTCACCCGAGTATGATAACTATGGCTTCGTACGTTATCCTGCTGCTAACGAGGGAGATTTGCTATCAACACGAGCCATTGAAATGCAGAGGAAATCTGAAGAACTCAATACTAGTATCAAGGTAGATTTAATTCATTTCAACAAATCATTTATTACTTCCCTACTACTGAGCAAAAGACCTTCCTTGTTATTCCTCCAGAACTTTTGGTTTTCTGTATTTGTCGTGTTTTCTTTATTCTCAGACTTTCACTGCCGTATCTAAACTAAAGCACCATAAATCTTCAAATATGCATTTGTTTTCTTCACTTTTCAGGAAATTGAAGAAAAGCGATTACATCAAAACAAATGGGACAATTTTATGACTGGTTTGGACAAGAAAGAACTTCAAAGGTGTTCAGAACTGAAATCTCTAATTCGTTCCGGAATTCCTCAAGAACACAGAGAACGGATCTGGAATGGGTGAGACCTTGTTTTATTACCTTTGAAATTAAGTGGGGATGGATGGCAGAATTACCAATAACATACTGAAGATGAATCAATTGAATTTATTCTTTCCTCTGACAATATTGGTTTGGTGTTGTATGAAAGAAATCATGTTATTATTCATTATAAAAAAATATCCCGGTAGATTAACAGAATCAGTGGTGCATCAGACAAATTACTTTGTGCTATTTAACTGAATTCCATTATGCCCTGAGTTCAAATACCACTAAAGTCAACTTTAACTTTAATCCCTCAGGAGTTGATAAAATAAATATCAGCCAAGAACTGGGACTGATTGAAATCAATGGTTCAGGTACAACATTGATTTTTTTCCAGAGCTTTTTGTTCCAAAGTCTTTCTGGATTATTGATTTTTCCAAACCAGGTTAGTTAGTTACCATCCATCATCTGTATATTTATTTATCCCAAACTCCTGTACAGTCTCTTGTAGCTTCATGTATTCTCATCCAAGATGGTGTTGAGTACCAACGTTTCCACATGGCAAGCTTAATAATTGTTGAGAGAGTTCTACCTGCATGAAACCATTGGTAGCCTTGTTAGCCCTCAAATAAAGTGTGTGTGTGTGTATATATATATATATATATATATATATATATATATATATATATATATATAGACACACATATATGTTTATACATATATATATATATATACACTCATATATACACACACACAATGGTCTTCTTTCAGCTTCTGTTTACCAGATCCACTCACAAGGTTTGGGTCAGTTTGAGGCTATAGTAAAAGACACTTGTTCAAGGTGCTGCACAGTGGGACTGAGCCCAAGACCACATGGTTGGGAGGCAAACTTCTCAACTACAGGGCCATGTGTGTTAGATATCTTTAGATTTAATAAGTGCATATATTTGGAAGTTCGGTTAACCTATTCCTATCTTTGGTAGATGTGTAAACTTTTATGTGGCACACCGGAGAAAGCATCTACATCCAGACCACTATCAGAAATTAGTTGCTCAAGTTATTAATCAAAAGCCTAACCCTGAGGCAAAACAGGTAAGAACTTAGCCTATTCACATATGTCTCTTGTTGATTTTTAAAAATTCTATTTTCATGTGGCATGTTGGTTGAGTAGCATAGCAAGCTGTGAACAGTGTGTTGTATTGACAGTGTACTGTAACTGACTGTATGGTGTATTGTGTTGAAACTGTGGCATGCTGACACTGTAGTGTATTGACAGTGTAGTATGGCTGGCTGTGTAGTGTATTGAAAATGTAGTATCTTGGTAGTATATAGTGCTTGACAGTGTAGTGTAGTTGGCAGTGTAGTGTGCTTGGCAGTGTAGTGTAGTTGGCAATGTATTGTTTTGGCAGTGTAGCGTTTTGGCAGTGTATTATAGTTGGAAGTGTATTATGGTTGGCAATGCATTGTGCTGCATAGGGCAGTGTATTAGAAGTGTATTGTACTTGACAGTGTATTGTATTTGGCAGTGCTTTGTGGTTGGCAGTGTAGTGTGCTTGGTAGTGTAGTTTATTAACAGTGTACTATGCTTGACAGTGTAGTGTGCTCGGCTGTGTGGTGTATAGACAGGGTAAGTGTGCAATGAAACTGAATGATACCAAAATGCTACTTGATTAAAAACCTCTACCCTTTTGTTGTTAATCTTATATGTTATCTCTTTAGGGGTTATAACCCTTGAAGTTATTTCCAAGCAATATTAATCTTTTAGCATTCTGATTACTCTGTCAGATGTAGCGAGTATTCATTCTCATTGTTTTGAATTAATCATGCGCTATCTCATAGTTTAGAGATTTCAATGATTGTTGTTTTCCAAGTGACATTGCAGGGTATGCATGAAAGACCAGATCTGGGTGGTTTGAACATAAAAACATAGTAGAATATTTGGGTTGGACATGGCCATTTTAACTGATAATGGGTTAACTCTTTAGCATTCGGATTACTGTCAAATGTAATGCTTAATTTATTCACATTGTTTTGAATTAACCATGTATTATCTCATAGCTTACAAATTTCAATAATTTGATTGTTATTTTTAGAGTGACATTGTTGGGTATGTGTGAAAGGACAGATCTTGCTAGTTTGAACATAAAACAGGGAGAATATTTAGGCCTGATACGGATGGCTTTAAACACTAAAGAATAAAGCTTGTATTCTAATATAGATAATAAAGAAATATGATAAAATATAGATAATATAAAATAACAAACTAATTTATTTCAAATGATTAAATAAGGACTCTTTTATCTTTGCATTCAGATTGAACTGGATCTCTTGCGAACTTTACCGAACAATAAGTATTACATGTCATTAGAAAGTGAACACATTCAGAAGTTGAGACGAGTTCTTTTAGCATTCAGTTGGCAGTGTAGTTCAATAGGATATTGCCAAGTAAGTGAAAGTCCATTTCCTCCTCCTGTTGTTTTTTTTCTTCTTCTTCTTCTTCTTCTTATTCTTCTTCTTCAATTCTTTTTCTTCTTCTTCTTCTTTTTCTTCTTCTTCTTCTTCTTCTTCTTCTTCTTCTTCTTCTTCTTCTTCTTCTTCTTCTTCTTCTTCTTCAATTCTTCTTCTTCTTCTTCTTCCTCAATTCTTTTTCTTCTTCAATTCCTCTTCTTCAATTCTTTTTCTTCTTCTTCTTCTTCTTCTTCTTCTTCTTCTTCAATTCTTCTTCTTCTTTCTTTCTTTCTTTCTTTCTTTCTTTCTTTCTTTCTTTCTTTCTTTCTCTCCCTCCCCACCTCCTTGCCGTTGTCATTATTATTGTGAAATGGAAGCTAAGGATCCAAGCAAACTTCTTCGTTCCCAATTCCTTTGTCTCTCTCTGTCTGTCCTCTCAGCCATTTATGAAACATTCTAACGAATTAACTACCATCAATTACAAATCAATCGTGTATTAACGATCATCACAAACACAGCAGGAAGATGCACATTGTACACACACACATACACACACACATACACACACACACATACACACACACACATACACACACACACACACATGCATACACACACACCTTCTCTTCATATTACATTCATAATAACAGAGAGAGACTATTAAATAATTCATTGATGGTGTGCTGGATTAAGCTCTCGTTAGCATTTAGTCTCACCATGGGATTTGTCGCATAATGAAATAATGAATGGAACAACTGAAAGTTCTCTGTTGCGCATAATACCGTTGTTGCCACCACCACCACCACCAGTACCACCACAACCATCGCTACCACCACCACCACTACTACTGCTGGTATTGCTCAGATTAGTGTTATTATTACTACACTTGCTAAGGCAGTGAGCTGGCTGTATCGTTAGCACGCCAGGCGAAATGCCTAACGGTATTTCGTCTCTGCTGCAATGTTCTGAGTTCAAATTCCGCTGAGGTCAACTTTGCCTTTCTTCCTTTCGGGGTCGATTAAATAAGTACCGGTTACGCACTGGGGTCGATGTAATTGACTTAATCCCTTCCCCCAAATTCGAGGCCTTGTGCTTCCACTAAAAAGGATTTTCCACCTATCTAATGTTTTTTCTTTCTCTCTACAGGGACTGAACCGTCTTGCTGCTGTTGCTTTGTTATTCTTGTCAGAAGAAGAGGCCTTTTGGTGCCTCGTTGCCATTGTGGAATACCTTCTACCACAAGACTATTACAGCTCTACAATGATTGCTGCACAAACTGATCAGGTAAAAACACATCAACACTCTGCACTCGCCTCTATGGCAGTGGACCACTTGCATGGACCACTTTCATGGACCACTTTCATGCAAGATGATTTCTTTCCCTTTAGTGTTCACATTATTCTGCCAAAATTGATGCTTTTTTATCCACATTGCTTTGAACTAATCATGCATTATCTTGTAGCTATGAGATTTTGATAAGGTAGCTGCTAATTTTTAAAACGATATTATAGGGTTGGTGTGAGAGACCAGATCTGGCCAGTTCTAACATAAAACAGGCAGGATACTTTTGGCCGGATATGGCCGGTTTAAATGCTAAAGGGTTAAGGAATCACATACATAGCAAAACGCCATAAATATGTAATTCAATTAAGGTAGCAAGCTGGCAGAATCGTTAGCGGAATTGTCGATTCTCTCAGAATTGCTGGAGCCAAACAGTTGAGAACATAAACTTGTATTTCATAAAAATAAACTAAATAAATTACAGGCCCCTAAAATTCACACCTTGTAAATTTGTTTGAAATGATGTGCCCTTATGCAAAATTTCAGTTATCTAGATTCAGAATTGTGGATAATGACTTGAAACATTCAAATGAGATCTGTTTCAAAAGAAAGCAAAACTTTTAATACAATGCACCTATCAGTTGGTGTAGTGGCAATTGCACACATAACAAAACACCTTAAAGTATATTATATATAATTTAATGAAAGCAGTGAGCTAACAGAATCATTAGCATGCTGAGCATTTAAATCAGTGATTCTGAACCAGAGTCCATATGGCCTATGACGGTCCATATGGCCTGTGATGGTCAATGTGGCCCCTGATGGTCCATATAAAATTTTTGGGGGTTTATGAAACAAAATAGTAAATTGGGGATCCACAATAGTATTTTAAGGGCCCTGGAAAAGTTTTGCTTTGAATGTGTGCAAGAAACAGCTGGGTTTCTTTCTCTAGCATTTTACACACAGTTCAACCTACAGAAATTAATGTGAGAAAAACAAAATAGTAAATTTGAAAGAAGTTTCTATAAAACTAGTTTTTAAATGTTGAATGGCTATGGAATCCTTGATTTATATAATAATCCTTTCTACTACAGGCACAAGGCCTGAAATTTCAGGGAAGAGTATAAGTTGATTACATTGATCCTAGTATTCAACTGCTACTTTTTTTTTATCAAACCCAGAAGGATAAGAGGCAAGTTGACTATGACAGGATTTGAACTCAGATGAAATGCTGCTAACAATTCTGTCAGCTCACTGCCCAATAATAATAAAGGTTTTGCTTGAAACATCATTTAGTGTTGATCTTTTCAAACTAGATAAGTGTACAGAGTGTTTCTGAATAAATTTTGGTTTTAGTTTTTAGTTTTCACTTTGGCTGACCCTTGTTTTAATGTTTTGGGTAGATTTGATACACAGAATTCTGAAATTTTGTTTTTATGATCAACTTATTTTTCCATTTCCAGCGTGTATTAAAAGACCTTGTACAAGACAAACTTCCCCGACTACACAGCTACCTAGAGAAAGAAAACATTGATTTGTCTTTATTCACTTTCAATTGGTTCCTTACCATATTTGTTGACAATGTACCTCCAGAGACTTTCCTACGAGTCTGGGATGCCTTCTTATATGAAGGAAGCAAGGTCAGTCTGGTTTCTTTTTCCTTTTTGCCCCAGAAATGGTTTATTGTCCTCCTTGATTTGTGTCGCGTTCTTTTTATTATTCTTTCAGTATTTTACAGTTTTTAGTTATTGAATTGTAATTGTACTTGTACTTGAACACCAAAATTTATTCAAATTTCAAAAAATTATAAACAGAAGTTGTAGACGTAGAATAGAGCTACACAAAAAAAAAAAAGAAATGCCTAAAACATTACAATAAAAATATTTTCCATATTAATTCAAATAATATTGGAAAGAAACAAATGAATTTATCTGACGACCCAAAATTATCTAAGAAAAAATCTCTTGCCAGGCATTTACAATAAGATTACTTTCGAGAATTAGACCCTCATTTTGTTGAAATGTTTAACTTGAATATAATGCAGCCCTTACTCATTATACCTAAATAACTATGTTATATTTAATCTTATCTGTTTTATATTCAAGTATAATGCAACCCCAGCTGTACCCAGTTTTCATAAATTTCTTACGTTATGTAGAGTATACTGGGTGCATTTTTCATAGCACCAGCATTAGAGAGGCAGCTATGACCTCGACATGACTAATGAGACCTCATGATTCCATGTCTCTGTTTGCTTGCCAACTTCATTACAGAGTGAGAGGCATGAATGATAGTGATTTAGTAATAAGGTGAATAAGTGATAGGCAGATGAGTAATAGGGATTTTTGTTTTCTGGTCTAGGTATGTAAATATACATTTATGTATTTGTTTTGCAAAATTCCTGATGTGAATTAAATTGTGTGTTGAAACAGATAAATGAATAAATGAATTCTGAAATATAAAAATATGTAAATATAGTAAATTACCAATTTATGGCTAGTTAAGTTTGTTTTTAAGAATAATTGTGATTTTGCTATAATTTCTTTCCAGGTGTTATTCAGATTTGCATTAGCGTTTTTCAAAGTATCAGAAGAAGAAATTATTAACCAGCCATCTAACATGGCTGTTAACAAATATTTGCAAGTTCTTGGGGAAAAAATGCTGAATATTAATCAAATTACACAAGTAAGTATTGACACCACAATTAAATCTTTTATTTCTCTGAGTCTTACTATAATCTCATCCATCAGTCTACCATCACATCCTCAGAACCGAGCAAAATTTTAAACTAAACCATACACACATGAAGGCACACATAGATGTATGTGTATCCCAAACATGGGCTTAATGGTTCAGGTACCCCGCCAATTTCTAATTCTAGCATCTCCCCCATACATATATCAACCCTACTTACATACCAACACCTTAGACACCCCTCTACACACATATACAGCTAACTTGTGATTTTGGGGGGCTAAGGGACAAAACTCTTAATAAATCCCTCTCGTAATTGGTTCCTGCAACTTAGTTTCTTCATTTTTCACAGGGCTCACAAACCTGATGTCCTGATGTGACAATTTTTCACCCCTAATAACAGAACAGTCACCATATTTTTATCCCTGAAGAGTACATGTATCAGCTATTCTGTTATCTGATATCTGGTTATCTAATACTCAATGTAAAACTAATTGATATGATCAGCTGTAACGGATCTATGTTACTGATACTTTGATATGTATATGTGTGTGTGTGTGCGTGTGTCTATGTCTTCTGTTATATATATATATTCATATATCTTCTGTTTCAGATAGCATTCCATTGGTTGAATCCATTTCCGATGAGGACAGTTGCTTACAAGAGACAAATTCACATCCAAACAGTCAAGGTCAGATTATTTTCATTTTCTTGTAATTTATTATGCAAATTTATAATAACCATTTGGAATACTCACATGCCCCCTCCCACTTCCCTTTTTTTTTTTTAATTAACCCTATGAAGTTGCTTATATCAAATGATAGATAAGTTAGAAGAAACTTCACTACAGGAACTGCACACCACTCCTGTGGTGCCAGTGGATATTTGCCACTGATGAAGCTTAAAAAAAGCAGAAATCCAGATCTAGTAATGCTACCACTACTTCTGGACAATGTTTACCTGCTGCTGATATATTTCTATGTTTTTAATACTATATATCTATGGAGATGCTTTCTCAGGATAAGTGCTGCAGTTTAGAAGACTTCTAACCGTATACAGATCAATAGTTATCTTGGGTATTAACAAAGTTCTATACAACTATAAGGACTGCCAAAATTTAATTTTGATATTGTGCACTTTATTTGTAAAAAATCTTCAAAGAACTAGAAACATGCAATATTTAATAATGTCCAATGTTGTATCCTTTTGTGTTGTGGGTATACCAAATATCTTCATAAGAATCGGTAAACACTATTGTTTCTATGTGATTGCCATTGTTTTGTATTTTGTCCTAATTAATTAATAGCACGTAATAAATAATAAACTGTCATTATGTTTAACATATAATATTAAAATTGCTTGTTTCCCATTACTCCCTACCATTACCGTCTCTCTTCCATTACTACCACCTCATCCCTGTAACTCATTCACTCACTTCTTTCACCCACTCACCTTCTCATCCCTGTAACTCATTCTCTCACTTCTTTCACCCACTCACCTTCATTCATTTTCTGTTCAGTGTCTTGAATGAGTGTAGACAATGTGGAGTATTGAAAGCTCTTTAGTCCTGCAGGGTACAAGGCAACCTCATCAGTACTGGTGCTATGATGCAAAAGCACTAAAGTATGCTCTGTAAAGTGGTTGGTGTTAGAAAGAACTTCCAGCCATAGAAACTCTGCTGAAAAGGCACAATCAAGATGTGATCCTTCAAGGGACAGTAAGCTTGAACAAGAACTAACTCAGAAAGACAGTTACTCTGAGTAACAGCTGGCTCAAAACATGATGACCTGACCCTTGTAAGCATGGAACAAAGGATATAAAATGATGGTGATGATGATGATGATGGTGTTGGCAGCAGCAGCAATGAAAAATAAAATAGGATGATGACAAAGAGATGTTATATCAGAGTGTTAAATTTGTATGTAGTCTCCTCACAAACGTTGATCTCTCAAATGCACCCACCCACCCACTTTCACACACACACACACACACACCTTTTATTTTCACATGTAGCCTATAAAAAGTGGTATACCTCTACCTCTCTAAAGGCTGTGTGGCTCCTGGTTAAAAATAACTGTTTTAAATAAATCACTATCAAGACTCTTCTATGGCACAGTGTGTGTGTGTGTGTGTGTTGATATGTGACATCTGAGTGGGATCTGTTCAACCTGTGATTTACCCCTGGAACAGTCTTACTTCAGTTTTCTCGGTTGAGCAGCATCTGCTGTGCTTGTAGAGGCCTACACAGGAGTGACAGTACTGGTTACAGTAACAGCAATTGAACATATTACTTGCCAATGTTATCTAGGATTTTTAGTTGCAACAGAAACCTGTAGTACTCACCAATTTGAACTAATACTGGTTCCATCACTAATAATGAATTTTATTTGGCCTGCCAGTTAAATGTGACATCAGTAACCTTTCAAGCACCGTTTAATTATATCAGCAGTTAATATTCACTTAGCATGTGGTGCCAGTGGATATTTGCCACTGATGAAGCTTAAAAAAAGCAGAAATCCAGATCTAGTAATGCCACCACTACTACTGGGCAATCTTTACCTGCTGCTGATACATTTCTATGTTTTTAATACTACATGTCTATGGAGATGCTTTCTTAGGATAAGTGCTGCAGTTTAGAAGGCTTCCAACAGTATACAGATCGATAAATCTCTCGGGTATTTTGTTTTTGTTCAATGCACTTTACTTTCAGCTGCATGCCTCAGATTCCCACATCTTTTCAAACCCCTACCTAGTTCCAACCTCCAGTTATGGCAGTTGCTTGCAATGCCCTCCTATCTCTCAGTGTTTATATTCAGTTAACTCCATGTCTTTTTTGCAGACATCTTTGAAAGAAAGATGGGTGGTTTGCTCTAGTGCTCCCTTGTCAAAGGCCAGCACCCCACGCAAGCGAGTCTTTCGGGATGCTCCCATCTTCATGCGATGTATGTGGTCCTGCCTGCAGAGACAATGTCATTCTTTCCGTTCCAGCACACTCTCAAGTCACTTGCCAAACAAGCACAGCTCTGTAATAATTTATACTGATCATAGAAAACTATGCACTTTTACTTTCTTTCATACGTTTCTCATTGACATTTTTTTATTAAGTAGTCCACATCATCGTCACCACCACCACCACCATCATCATCATCATTATTATAACCAATGTGGGAACCTCTGTGTAGTCCACTCATTCACCTGCTGGAGATTGACCAGGTGAATCTCTCTCAAATCCCAGCTCTGCCATCTTTAAATACACAAAGCCTGAAACACATTAATGCCTGTGATCACTAATTTGAGCAAATAATCATCATCATCATCATCCTCCTCATCATCATCATCATCATCATCATCATCATCCTGCTTTATCCTGTTTTTCTTTTTTTTTAATATTGTTCAATGTATCATTCTTTATTTAGGATAGCAGGGAGGGCATGATTTGAAGGAAGACTTGGCTGCTATTTCTTGTAGGTCAGCAAGTGACTGACTGTATAAAGGCTTTTTCATTAGTTTGGAATCGTTGTTTTAAACAGAGCATATATGCTCTGGAGACCACATTGGACTAGTACACTCTACTTACACCCTCCCCTTCTGCATTGGTTGTCATCATTTTACTCTGTCATCACACTCTTGTTCCTTTTCTCCCACACATACTGGATCTCTGTCATTGCTTTATCTCCTGGGTCATATTGTTTTCTGTCATTTCCCTAACCACTTGGCCCCCATTAGTCATGTCGAGGTCATAGATACCCCTCTGATGCTGGTGCTACGAAAAATGCACCCAGTTTACTCTGTAAATGATCAAAATTGTGAGGACCTTTTAGTGTTGTCAAAGATATAGTCTTCTTCTAATGACGAGTGTCAAGAAAACAATACTCAGTACACTCCGCAAAGTGGTTGGTCTTAAGGAAGGGCTTCCAACTGTGGAAAAGGATAAAACAACATTATTTAATGACTAATATCATTTTATTTATTTCAATGAGCAAATGGGACAACTGCAGACATGTTTCAATTTTATTATGACCTCATCAGCAAAACATAAACTTCACTGTACTTACTGAAGAAGTAAAAAGAGAATCACTAAAAAAGTGGTTGTTGTAGGTTTGATGTAAACAAAACAAAATCAATATGAGATATTTTTTCTTGTTTTGCTATTGTTTTCTTTTCTAATCTTTGAGCATTCAGATTTAATCTCTCAAATGTCATGCTTATTTATTCCCATTGTTTTGAAGTAATCATGTATTACCTCATACTTTCAGTATTTCGATGATTCGACCGCTTATAACAAGAATGATATTGTAGGGTAGGTGTGAAAGGTTAGATCGAGCTGGTTTGAACATATGTTGTTGTTGGCACTCCGTCGCTTACGACGTCGAGGGTTCCAGTTGATCTGATCAACGGAACAGCCTGCTCGTGAAATTAACGTGCAAGTGGCTGAGCACTCCACAGACACGTGTACCCTTAACGTAGTTCTCGGGGTGATTCAGCGTGACACAGTGTGACAAGGCTGACCCTTTGAATTACAGCAGAAACAGGAAGTAAGAGTGAGAGAAAGTTATGGTGGAAGAGTACAGCAGGGTTCCCCACCATCCCCTGCCAGAGCCTCGTGGAGCTGTAGGTGTTTTCGCTCAATAAACACTCACAACACCTGGTCTGGGAATCGAAACCGCGATCCTATGACCGCGAGTCCGCTGCCCTAACCACTGGGCCATTGCGCTTCCGGTTTGAACATAAAAAAATAGAATATTTGAGCAAGATATGGCTGGTTTAAATGTTAAAGGGTTTAAGTGTTTTATAATGAATTTGCAGTTAATAAATTAAAACCCAGAAGATCTGAACATTTTCTGCATTAATTTGAAAGCTGAAACTAATTTTATTCTGTCAAATATTTGTTTTCTAGGCTGAATTAGCTGAACTTGATGCCATAAGAGAGGCTTACCGTGAATCACAGAGAGAAAGCCACAAAGAGGAAATAATTTCTCTAGAAATTAAACCAGATGAAAAATCCTCTGATATTATCAACAGCGAGGATGATGACTGAAGGATTGACAATTGTTTTCTTTTAATGTTCTTAAAGGCTTAGCGCCACCGTTTTTTGCCTGTTAATGAAGCGTAAAATTCACAGTTTTAGAAAAACAAAATATGCTAAATAGCCATGGTGCTATGTGCTAACATCAAATGAACTCAAAATGAGACAAATAAAAACAATTTTCTAATTACCACCTATATATACATACACACATACACACACACATACATACATACATACATATATATATATATATATATATATATATATATATATATATATATATATATATATATACATATATATATGTGTATATATACACACACACATATATATATATATATATATATATATGTATGTATGTATATCATATTATATATTATATATATATGTTTGCAAAAAAAAAAAAAAAGAGAGAGTACTTGGTACATGTGGTAGAGTTTATGAGTTTATTTATTTGTTAAACAGCAGGTGATTCATTTTGTTACTACTCAGTTCCTTATCACACACGAGAAACTCTGAGTTGCCATGAAGTAAATCATCATCTGTTTTGCCTATGAGATTTTAATGTGGAACTATGTCAAACCTGTTATTAAATACTTAATACTCTGACTAAATTGTTTTAGTGGTAGTTTGTTTCATTTGTTCACCCACTCATGCACATACACCACAAGCGCGCACACACACACACACACACAGACACTCACATATGCATGTGTATATATATATATATATATATATATGTATATATATATATATATATATATATATATATATATATATATATATATGATTAATGGTAGAGACAGAAAATGGAAGATACGAGAAATTTTATTGATCACTACGACTGTTTCGACCCATCTACACTATGGATACACCTGAACCAAATGTTCAGTATCCTACCCATGAGGGATCGATGCTAAGTGGGTCGAAATAATTGTAGTGATCAATGAACTTTCTCATATATTCCATCTTCCGTTCCTCTCATTAATCAAATGCCCAATGAACGTTGGGAAAGTGAAAGTGCTTTACCAGTGAACTACCAGTTGTATACCATACAACGTATTAACTAATATATATATACACACACACACACTCACACATATATATACATATATTGCCGAAGTCATAAGTATTTATAAACTTTTGAGAGACCATGAAATTATTATTATTTTTTTTTTTTTGGAACATTGGCTCTCAAAGCACATAAAGTTATAAATAATAGCAGGGGTAAAATGTTGTATTGAAAAACCCTTTGGAGATAGAAAAAGTTGAAGGCTGCTCATAGGATGTGATCCTGTATTTTCTTTGACTTTTCCTATCAAAAAAAAAAAAAAAAAAGGAATTTCAACCCAATATTAATATGCTATTATTTAAAGCTTTATGTGTTTTGAGATCCACTGTTCCAAATATATATATACATACACACACACACACATATATATATGTGTATATATTGACTTATATGTGTGCAGCATCTGCATTAAAACATGCAGTGTTGTTGCAACTAGTTTCCATGTCTTTCTGTATGATTCCATTCCACTTCAACTTAATAGGGTGTTCTGTGTTCCCTTAATTTTTGTTGTCTTTAATCAATTGTTATTATTAATTTTTTTTTTATTTTATTCAAGCGGAGTGGGACATTTCTTAGAAATGACCTCGGTGTAAATTTCTCAAAGCTCAAAATATTTCTCCATGTTGAAACTAATGATTTGTTTTTCTCCCTAAAGCACTCATATAAAGTAGAAAGAGGGAATCTTTTCAGCAGCTTGCTTTCTGAGACCAGTGTAACTGTTCCATCTCATGCTGATCTTCCTTACAACCATTCCATTTGTTTTGTTCAAATCCCAGTATAATATCTCATGATGAAGTAACATATCATGGTATATTGTTGGTTTTGTTCCCATCATATTATAATATGTCGTACCAAAAAAAAAAAATGACTTCCCTACCACTGGTTTTGGTAAAAAAATTCTGCACTATTTCATGATGGTGTGACTTAAACCCCATAAGTGTTGATGACATGGCTACCAATTGATTCAGTTACAGTCGGTGCTGTTATTATATAAAGCTCAATAGAAGCCTTATAGAATATTGAGTGAGTGGTCAGTATTTAGTAATATAGTAAAGTAGATATATTTTCACCTAAGAAAATCTGTAGTAAAATTGTTTTGCATTCCTGGATTAACTAAACTTTTACAGTTGTAAAAATATTTCTTGAGTGATAAAAGGAAGGCCAAACAGTTTAGCTGTAACACACACATAAAGGTTTTGCAAAATATTGTTGATACAGTCACATTATTTGAAGAACGATTTTCTTAAAATAGAAATTATTAACCCTCTTGAGACACCCAGGCTGATTCATCGGCCTGGGTGATACAAGCTGAAAGGAGTTTGAAGTCAATCCGTCAGCCTGATGGAACAAATGTTGTGAATGGTTGCTTTTGAAATGTAATAGCTAATCAGAGATCATCTTTCAGGAGGTGTATCTTAATAGAAAAGAAATTTTGGTCTTTTTGGCTACACATACCAAAACACCATGTGTCTCAAAAGGGTTAATTATATTAAAAAGAAAATCTTTAAAAAATAGGATCACATTAACCTTTCTGGAAAGAAGCTTTTGGATTGCCCATAACATTTGTGTTTCAACTACTAAACAGTGAGAGCACTTTCACTCAAAACAAAGGCTTTCTTCAAAAAGGTTCATGTCATTCTTGGGGTTTTTTTTAAGATTTTTTTTATAATTAATAATTTTTATTTTAAGAAAATCTCTCTCCAAATGTCAGGTGAGTGATTTGATCTGAGACCATGTGTTGAAACTAAAACAATTGCAGCATGGAAGACACATGTTAGCTATTCAAAACACACAATGGTTGTTAACTTTGCTTAAAATATTTAGTATTTGATGTCAAAATATTTTGTTGCACCAACTGCGACCTGGTCATTGGCATGATTCCACGTAGTTCCAACCATGACATTCCCCAGCAAAAGATAGATTGGTGAATAAAACCGCTTTCCACTGTTAAGGGTGATGAAATTTTGATAGGATATATTTCTGATTTCTGCAGTGAAAGGGTTAAAGTAAAAGTAGGGGATGTTGGATAATGTGGTCTTGAATTCAGTGTAACTAGTAAAAAAAAGTAGGACAGTCATGGTTGGACTGTCTTTGATCACAGGTTTGACAAGTTTCCTTAACCCATTTACTGCAAAATTAAATTTCAGGGTTATTCCAGTTACAATGTTAAATATCTACCAAAAAATAGAATTGGTATTTTCTGTAAATCCCATTGCCTCAATATACTTGGCATATTTCAATGGAAAATAGATTCAAACATGATATTCCTCAACAAAAGATATATAAAATTGCTTTCTGCAGTTAGGGATAATGAAATTTTGAGTGGAGATATCTGACTTCTGCTGTGAAAGGGTTAAAATATAATGACAAAGAGTTTAATCAGTGATTTGGAAAAGAGATGGAATTTTGATAACTGATTTTGAATGTGAACAATTGTCTTTCATTCAGTTGAAAGTGCGTTATTTCTCTAAATCTCATAATTCTTGATTACTTTGAAAATTGAAACCACAAATACAAAATGTCTTCTTGTTGAAAAAGGGAGGGAAAAAAAAAACTTGGTCACAAAAGGGTTAATCTGAGAGTGTGGAAAAGAGATGGAATTTTAATAATTGATTTTGAATGTGATATTATTTTGCCTTTAATTTGTAATTTGTTGTTAATAAATGTTTATTCTGTTAAAACGGTATCTGACTTGAAGATGAAAACAAATTGAACGTTAAGACATATTTTGAAAAAAACATATTACATTTAACATTAATAAATCAAGTTAAATCATTCCTTACTCTGTGATGGAATCAACTGGAGTCAACTATTGATTATTATTATGTTATTATTCACAAATGAAATCATTTTCATCAATAGCATGTTTTTATTTAATTATATTGAAACCTAATCACATCTGGTAATTTTCCACTGAAAAATATAACTTTGATGGATAAAATAAGAAATATGATATATAAAAACTAACATGTCTAGTAGTTTGCTGCTTTTTATTTAATAATAATGATAATAAGGAAAATGAGAAATAGGTTTGCTGTATTGATTATTGAACTGAGCTGGAATAGAATTTACATATAAAGAAATTAAAGACAAAAACACTTTACATAAAAATTCTGAAAAATTGATTATTATTAAAACATTTATGATTTTACATATTGATTCTTAAACTCTATTGCTGTGTTCTTTTTCATAAAAGCTAGCTATCAGCAAGCAGGTATTGTGAATGAAGAACGGTTGTCAATCATGCTTTTGCTCTGATTCTTAAACAATCAACAATGCCCTTTGCAATAGAAAATAGAAGAACGAAAACAAAACACACACACACCAAAAAAAAAAAGGACAAATAAAAAGAATAAAGAACATAAATTAGTTTAAACTCATAGAACTGCTTTTTCAAATGTTTACTTCCTCCAAGAGAAGATTCCATATTAAAAATCTGCATGGCTTCTTAGATGATGCCATTTAAGAATAGAATAGAAACACAAGATTTCTGAAATACCAAAATCAAAGATTTCGTGAGAGAAATATCCAAAAGATGCATCAATTACTTTATTTCAAGTGAAAATACAGTTATTGTTTATTTTACTTGTTTTGGTCATTTCACTGTGGCCACGCTGGAGCACTACCTTGAAGTGGTTAGTCGAACAAATCAACCCCAGGACTTAATTTTAAACCTGATACATACTCTATTGATCTCTTTTGCTGAACTGCTAAGTTACAGGTACCTAAACAAACCAAAGGGGTGGGAGTGCGGGGGACAAACACTCACATCTATATACCCTGGCCTTCTTTTAGTTTCTGCCTACCAAATCCACAAAGTGGGACTGAACCCAGAACCATGTAGTTGGGAAGCAAGCTTCTTACTACATAGTTGTGCGAGCAGTTTTATTCAAGTTTTTATTTACGTTTTTATGTTCCTTTCTATGAGTGAGATTTGGCTGCTATTTCTAGTTGGTCATAGCCACCATATAGAGACTGCAGTGTTGGCCAGTTGTTATTTAGTATCAGGTCTGTCATGGTCCAGCACATCTAGGATTAAATATATTCCAGCTGTGGCCATCCTGTCTGTTGTTAGACACAGCATGTCTTTCTTTTGTTGGTGTTGTTTAGTTCCAACTTAGTCTTGGTTGAGCAGATCCATAATGAAATATATTCCACCTGTTACCAACTCGTCTTTCACACAGAGCGTGTGCATGTGTACACACACACACATACACATCCTAAAAGTAAATAGCTACCTCTCATTATGTATATGTATATATATATATATAGTCAAATCGTCCAACCCATGCTAGCATGGAAAGCGGACGTTAAACGATGATGATGATGATATATATATATATATATATATATATATATACACACACGTGTATATGTATATATATTAAATGAGGAGTGCATAATGTGTACACATGTGGATGTGTATATGTATATATATATATATATATATATGTACACATGTGTATGTGTATACATATATATATATATATATATATATATATATATATGTATATACACATATGTACACACACATACACTCACACACGTATGTATATATTAAATGAGGCGTGCATAATGTGTGTGTGCATATCTCTTTATCTTTCAGCATCAGTGAGAAAACTGATAGAAAACCAGTGCATTTTTCCTTTGTGAATTTTTGCCCTGCATCAAGTAATAGATATTCCTTTGGCATTCAGAAGAAAAAAATGTGCAGTGAACCAGTGTTTTGGTCAATAGAATGATTTTAACCGATGGCTGCGTCTTTCACCATTTGCAATAAAAATAAAATAAAATGTAAACATGACCAAAAAAGAATATTTTGCAAGTATGGATATTTGTACACTGTCAGGACAACTGTTGTTTCGTTTTCCTCTTGTAGCTTTTGATTATTCTTCTCAATATTAAATCGCACTACATGGAAGTAGAACATGTCAACCAGGCAGACTAAAGAATGTGGATTTATGTACCTTGTTTTTGAGCATAGCCTATCTTTCAACTTATAGGCACAAGGCCTGAAATTTTGGAGGAGGCATCGAGTTGATTACAATGACCCCAGCATTCAACTGGTTCTTATTCTATTGACCCTGAAAGGATGAAAGGGGAAGCTGAACTCGACGGCACTCGCACTCAGAATGTGAAGCTGGAAGGAATGGCATGAAGCATTTTGTCCAGCATGCTAACAGTTCTGCCAGCTCACTCACTGCCTTGAGTTAGCAGCATAATATAATAGCTGTAGTGGCTTTAGTTCAAATGAGTTTAAATCATTTGAAATACAAGCCTGAGGCCGTACCAAGTGGCAGTGTTCCATCACCATTGGAACCAAAAACGTGAAAGCCACCAGAAGAGTAAAGAAAGAAATCAAACGACAGGAGAGAAAGGCTCAACAAAATCAACCTCGTCCTCCACCAACGTTACCATACAGTCAATGCCATCAACTCTTCTATGCAAGAATTGTCTACAGAGTCATCAAGGAAGCATTCAGAAAAGAAGAAAATAAATTCTTGGACATGAGATAAAGACAATGACACCAATATGCCTTTAAGTAATAAATATATGTTTATTATGTACAGTAACATCTTTTTGCCACTATAACATGGCTGTTTTATACAGAACTGTGTTACTATATTTTAACCCCAGGAAAACGTCTTTTCCAGCTGGTTAACGACACAGACAGCTGCTGATCTCTTAACGAGCAAAGTAGCTAGTTCTAAAATCTTCAAACGAGATATAAGTAGTAACAATACTAAACGGTATTGTTATTTAATCTCAGTCGTTTGGTCCCAGCTCTCTCCGTCTTGATCCATCCGGATCATTACAAGTATTAGGATGATCAATTTTCTCTTTTAATGATTGAATTATATCTTTTCTTTGCTTAGATTATCACTGTCCATCTCGCCTGGATTGACCTTGGTACCACACTCGAGCACACTACACATACACAAATGTGTGCACATGTACATAGACATCTCACACAATTCAGATTCACTCATGAGTGATCCTGGGGCTACAGCGGAAGACACAGACAAATTTGCACCTGGGCATCCAGCTGTAAAAACCGTACCAAAACAGACATAGAAGTTTTATGCAGGCACGTGCCTAGCCAGCTCCTATCAAGCCATCCAACCCATGCCGGCATGGAAGGCGAACGTTAAACGATGATGATAATATGCGTATGTGTATATGCACACACACATACATACATACATATATATAAATAGATAGATGCAAGCGTGGGTGTGTGGTTGAGAAGCTTGCCTCCCAGCTACATGGATTTAGGTTCACTCCCAATGTATAACACCTTTGGACCAACATGGAATGAAGTGTTTTGCACACAAAAAAAAAAACACACCGTCTGGTCTGGGAATTGAACCCATAATCTGGCAATCATGAATGCAACGCCTTAACTACTAGGCCACATACCTTCGCAAGGAGAGATGGTAAGAATATAAAGGGACATAACTATACAATGTCTATATAAAAACTAAAAAAATCCTTCTTTATAATGGACATAACTGTATCTTGGACAACTGGCCAGCTTCCCTTTCAAAGATATTTAAACATATAGGCTCAGGCGTGGCTATTTGAGTAAGAAGCTTGCGTCCCAACCATGTGATCTTGGGTTCAATCCCACCGTGTGACACTTTGATGAAGTGTCTTCTACTTACCATAGCATCAGGTTGACTAAAGATTTGTGAGTAGATTTGCTTATACCAGAAAATAATGAGTGTATGTTTCAGTCAATGAAGGAAACCTCTACACAGTTGCTAGATCTGTTAGAAATAGCAGCTAAGTTTTTTTTCAAATTGTACTCTTCTGTCTTGTATATTGTACATACTACATCTTCCAGCATATAAGTCGAACTTTCTGACCAAAATTTAAAGCCAAAGAAAGGTAAGTTGATTTATACACTGAGACTACTTTGGAGGGCCAAAAATTCTTTGTGATAGGCAGCAGGGTTTGGAAAGATAGTGACGATGTTTGAATGTTTACATTATATATTATATTGAATTGTATGCCAGAAAATACAGTGCTATTTTTATGATTCCAAGAGTTAAGCACCTCCACCATTATTGTTATACATTATATTGAGCTTCAAGGGTGGGGAAAATGCTATTAACTAAAAAGTTAAAGAAGTGATTTTAAATTCTCAAACGCAGGATAATGCTAATAATATAGCCTGAAAGACATCTCAATGTTTCTAAAAGCAAACTTCGTTTGTTTGTTTACGTTCATCGTTGTTTGAATTTAAACTATTAACTAACTTTGGTATGAATTGAACTCTTGATTTATATGCTGTTAACTTACCCAGAGGTAACATCATCGGGTACTGCTATCTTTAACTCGTTTTTATTTATGTTAAGCCTACAGGAAAGTTAATACAGGATCACTTGACCTTTGAATCAAAAAACGAAAACACGCTCACTTACTGTGATGAACTTGTTTCTTTTCTGTTTCACAAATCAATATTTATAATGTTTAATATTATTCTATTTTGAAGGTTGACTTTGCCTTTCATCCTTTCGGGGTCAATAAATTAAGTACCAGTTGCATACTGCGGTCAATCTAATCGACTGGCCTCCTCCTCAAAAATTTCAGGCCTTGTGCCTAGAGTAGAAAAGATTATTATTATTATAGGTGCAGGAGTGGCTGTGTGGTAAGTAGCTTGCTTACCAACCACATGGTTCCGGATTCAGTCCCACTGAGTGGCACCTTGGGCAAGTGTCTTCTACTATAGCCTCGGGCCGACCAAAGCCTTGTGAGTGGATTTGGTAGACGGAAACTGAAAGAAGCCCGTCGTATATATGTATATATATATATATATATGTGTGTGTGTATGTTTGTGTCTGTGTTTGTCCCCCCCACCATCGCTTGACAACCGATGCTGGCGTGTTTACGTCCCGTAACTTAGCGGTTTGGCAAAAGAGATCGATAGAATAAGTACTAGGCTTCCAAAGAATAAGTCCTGGGGTCGATTTGATTCGACTAAAAGGCGGTGCTCCAGCATGGCCGCAGTCAAATGACTGAAACAAGTAAAGGAGTAAAAAGAGTATATATACATATATATATATATTTAAGGGTTGAGGGAGAGATAATGATGTGTTAAAGATGCATCAGTAGAGAGAGATATAAAGAGAGATTAAGGTGATGGAAAAAGAGTGGCTTAAAGTTCAAAAGCATGTGGGTATGTATATAAGGAGGGATAGTGTGAGGGAAGAGGAGAAGTTATTGATAAATCACAGTAGAAGAGGGGAGGTGTGAAAAGAAGAATTAAATAGAGGTATAGATATCAACTCTATGTAGACAATGAGATGAGACTGAATGGTAGCAAATCACAAAAATAGTCCTGGAAGGGAACTGTAATCAGTCTCTCTTATCAAGTGTCCTACACTAGACTTGATAAATTAAACCAGTGGGACAAAATTATTATAAATAATGCTACTAGTTTACTGTAGTATGATAAATTTACCTGATAACCATGTATTAGAAAAGACAAGTTTAGTTGAAGAGGATTATTATACTGGTTAAAAACTAGAAAATTACTATTTGTAAATCTCACAACGAGAGATATTCAGCAACAGTACTTTGGAGTAAAGATTATTTGCCAACATAACATGGCAGTCCTGGTTTAGGACGAATATTGCTGTAATTTAGCCCCAGGAGACATCTTTTCCAGCTGGCTATACAACACGATCTGTGTCCTTAGCCCCAGGAGACATTGTCTCCAGCTGGCTATACGACGCGATCTGTCTCCTTATATTTTCGAAAATATAAAGACACAGATCGTATTATATAGCCAGCTGGAGACGATGTCTCCTGGGGCTAAATTACAGCAACATTCGTCCAGAACCAGGACTGCCATGTTATGTTGGTAAATAATCGTTACTGGTTAAAAGTTGTTAGTTCATCCCTTTAGAATTTGAACCACCCACATCTGGTCCAAATGTTCTGTTTTACGTTTAAACTAACCAAATCTGACCTCTCACACCCACAATGTAATTCTAAAAATAAAGATTCACACCATCGAAATCTTGAAACTATGAGATAATTCATGACTAATTCAACTCAATGTGAATAAATAAGCTTTACATTTGATGGAGTAATCTGAATGCTAAAGGTTAATGGCAGTAAGGTGCAGTTTGAAAGAGAATCTACCTGCTATTTTGAGCCACCGTGTAAAGACACTCCTGTTTGCTTGATAACACTGGTTTACAAAGAAATTGAGGCAAACATAAAAATGGTCGTTTTAGCCTAATTTTGGGTGCTGATTTCAGATACAAAACTAGTTTTTGAAATGTACATTATGATTTGGCGACAATTCACGTGGTTGGCGTTAGGAAGGGCATCCAGCTGTAGAAACTCTGCCAAATTAGATTGGAGCCTGGTGTAGCCATCCGGTTGCACCAGTCCTCAGTCAAATCGTCCAACCCATGCTAGCATGGAAAGCGGACGTTAAACGATGATGATGATGATGATGATATGTGTGTAGAGTGTTAGGTGTGATGTACAGAAGTAAATATTGAAAAAAAAAGTCGTCAGAATTTTGGAATAACTTCTTTCATTTATTTTATACATATATTAGCGCTTTCGTTTGTCTTTCGAACTTGTCAAATATAATTCTGTGAAAATACAGAGATCTTGCTTAATTATATAAAACACGTGTTTTGGGGGGTTTTGTTTATAACAGAACATTGTTTTGTTTTTTTGTTTTTTTGGGGTGAGGCTTTGGAGACAATGGAAGATGTATAAGCAGATAGATAGATAGACAGGCATATATATATATATATATATATATGATCAATTTTTATTTTGTTTTCCAGATTTTTGTAATACATATGATATCGCAATATATATATAAATTCAAGCAGCATTTAGTTGCTGATCTTGCAGTAATACTTACGACAATACAATAACATAAAATAAAGTAGCATTTATAACAATGTAATGAGATCCTTGAAATCAATGCCAAGTCTTACAAATGACTTAGTTACTAGAATTAATTATCGATACATTATGCATAAATAGATTGACTTGATACTAAATGTCTACCAGGACTTAAGCTGATTAATGAATGTACAAGATATTCTAGTAAACAGACTCTTGTGACAAGTCATTGAAATGTTTACTAGTCTTTCGTAATAGCTGTCCTTAGTATTGGCAAACATCTTCAAAATGTCCTTATAAATGTCAAAACCAGCTGTGCAGAATAGCTAAGATGCCAAGGATATGATTTTCCACAGAACTAAACCTACACCTTAATTTGTTGTGAAGATTGTTGCTTTTTGTGTCTTGCTTGAATGGATGCCAAAGGATTCTCGTTTAAATCCTCATCCTCTCAAGTTTCATTTTTCAAAGTACTGATAGCTGTAAAAAAAAGTTGGCAAGAGAAAAGCAATTATTACCATTAGATAAACACTCGCGATTTTTTGAATTAATGGCTTTGAGGCCATGATTTGCCATTGTCAGTAATTGTGGATAACTATCATCATTAGCAATTCTGGAAATAAAAGAATCATTTCCTGACTCTTCTTCATACCATATGGTAGTTTTGGGAATTATAGTCTTTTACTTTATGTTTTAACACCACAAGAAAACTTATCTCTGATTCTTAAACTCAATCATGTTGCTGGTTTTTTTGTCAAGATAAAAAGCAGTGAATATATCATAAGATTATCAAAAATTTTTTTTCAAAGCTCGACAGCTTTGAATGCTATGAAAGTTCTCATAAAACAAATAATTTATTAGCAAGTTCAATCTTATTATTAGACCAGGTCAAGGTGGTGAGCTGGCAGAACCGTTAGCATGCCAGGCAAAATGCTTAGTGGTATTTCGTCTGCCACTACGCTCTGAGTTCAAATTCCGCTGAGGTTGATTTTTCCTTTCATCCTTTCAAGGTTGATTAAATAAGTACCAGTTACACACCGAGGTCGATGTAATCAACTTAATCTCATCCTCCAAGCTGCCCTTGTGACAAAAATTTGAAATCATTATTAGACCGGGTCACAGTTTGTGTGATGAAGATTTTGACACCAAATAAATAATTAATGTTTAAGGATATTCAACAGTCTTTGTACATTTTTGAATGACTAACGTGTCTTCCATGAAGCAATCATTTCAATTTAGTAGCATAACTGAAACAGCTGCTATAGTTTCTTATGTAAGAAATCCAAATTATTAGTCATTTTGAATCAGGAAATTACTGAAGTATATTAATATTCAGGGGGAAATCGTTTTCATTGATGCAGGAAGGATGAAAGGTAAAGTTGACCTCAGCAGGATTTGAACTCAGAACATGAAGAGCTGGAGGAATTATTAGTAATATATCAAGTATATTTGAATAGCTTAGTGATAGCATTGTTCTGTGAGTCAAGATGAAGTGCCTGCTTGTTCCACCTCAGAAAATTGTGAAGTGTTATGAACTGACATTTTACTTCTGATTTGATCTCATGAGAAGACTTATAAATGTTTGGTAAATATCTTGATGAAATGAATATAAGAAGCAAATGAATATTAATATAATACCAGACCTGTTATCTGGCTTCCAGAAATCTGGTATTTCCAGGAATCTGTGAATTCTATGCAAAACTGTGCAACATACAGCACCTCAATTGAGTAAACAGACCTTGTTTTTGAAGTTATTTGCATTTGATATATTAAAAACAATTTTTGTTCTTTACTTTTTTAAAGTATACTGATAAAAATTAAACATACTCAGATTTAGAATTGTAGTAATTCATGCTTGTATCTGTTAAATAAAATTTTGTTCTTTACTTTCCGTCATTTAATTTTCATCCTTTAAACATTATACATGGTATAGTATGATATATTTTAAGAACTTTAAATGGATTAATAAATATCAAACAGACCCTGCTTTAGAAGTGTATTAATTTGAATCTATTGAGTACCATTTAGTTCTTTACTTTCCATATTCTTTTATTCTTTTATTTGTTTCAGTCATTTGACTGCGGTCATGCTGGAGCACTGCCTTTAGTCGAGCAAATCGACCCCAGGACTTATTCTGTGTAAGCCTTGTACTTATTCTATTGGTCTCTCAAGAGATGGTAATGGTGAACCGGTACTTAGCTTATCAATCCTGAAAGGATGAAAGACAATGTTGACTTTGGTGGAATTTGAACTCGGAACATAAAGATGGATGAAATGATGCGAAGCATTTTGCCCGGCATGGTAACAATCCTGCCTGCTCCCTGCCTTATAATATATGTGTATATATATTACTTTATATAATACATATATAATGCAAAAACACTTTGCAGACAGTGATAGTCAATGAAATAGAAATAGGATTTTCAAATATACTCTTTCTGTGTGGCCCAGTACCAAATGATCCATGGACCTGTACTGGTCTGAGGCTCAATGTTTGAGGATCCCTGCTATAAAGGATCATAAGCTTTAACTTTCCCCCTGACTAAGCAACAAAAATAATGCCTGCATTAACATATCTAACACCATAAGTCTTATGAATGCTGAATTTTTAAACTTTAGATAAGGCACTCTATAGGAAAATCTGTTTGGCAGATCAAGTGCTCTACTGCTGTGTTGCTCTTTGTCAGCCTTGATTGAGAATAACTATGATAAAAAATGTTCCATTTCAGACCATTCCATCTATTTCTTTTATCCAATGGGGCACCGGCACAAGTGATATCATCAAATAATTTGCAAGACAAAACCTTCATCAATTGAGGAGTCTTATCTTGTGAATTTCTTGGTGACCTCACTTGTAAAAAGAACGCATTACACTCTGTGAGGTGGTTGGCATTAGGAAGAGCATTCAGCTATAGAAACCTTGCCAAAGCAGACATTGGAGCTTGGCACATTCCTCTAGCTTGCTGGCTCCTGTTAAACCAGCCAACCCATGCCAGCATGGAAAAACAGGTGTTAAATGACAACAACGATGATGATGATGATGATACTTTTTCCAAGAAAACAGGATGTGATTTAAGTGAGATTTGGCTGCCATTTCTTGTCGGGAGCACATATGTAGAGTTTCCATTATTAGCTCAGCTATAGGGGGGCAACCCACAACAAGATTATGGATTTCTAAATGTAATCAGGGTGGAAGACAAATATCAACGGGTATCTGAAGATAAAAAGTATTATCAATAAAAGCGTGTGTGTGTGCATTTATATATATATATGAATATATACATTCATACATATACGTCTATGTGTGTGTGTACGTGTGTCTGTATGTGTGTGTGTGTTTGTGTATACATGTATACATGCATATGTGTATGAATACATGTGTGCAGTGCGTGTGTGTGTGTGCAAGTATTGGTATTTATTTGTCTGTCCCTGTATGTCTATGTGCTCATGTCTATCAGTGTATGTATGCACGTATGTCTAGAAGTGTGAGAGTCTTACACAAATCTGTTTCCATTTACTGATAATAAACAGAGCGATGCAAAGTAAGTTCGGTTTAATCAGTGACATAAATAGATGCATAACCCTTACTCCTTTTCTTCTTCCTCCTCCTCCTCCTCCTTCTCTCCCCACACAATCCTCCACCCTCCTCATATTCCTCATACTCCTCCTCCTCCTTTAAAGGTCAACTGAAAAGTTCAGAGCAACATATATAACTGTATACACAAGGTCAAAGTCAATATTAAAGATGAGAGGAACAAAACTAGTCTATCCTTTGCTTGCGGGCTAATACAGTAGTTTTCAAACTGATAAATGCCGGCCCCTGCCTCCCAAAATATTAGTGGAATATCCTCTGCCCATCTTTTTTTTAATGGAAACACAAAAGCAAAGTTTGCAACCACATAATTGTCAGTCAATTTCTCTTCTCTATCTCAAATCATTATATCGGGTCTGTTGTGCTTCACTGGGACATTCCACCAGTACGCCTTTTTATTATGAGTGGCTATGGCTTCTACCATACTGTGGGTTCTTATTTCTTTGTCTTCAGGGCTATCCTTCTGACAGATTTCATTATAGAGTGTCCTAGCTACAACATCACATCCTGGCTGAGAGCCGGCCATGGAATGGTTCTGGCGTGGTGCTGACGCAGGAAGTCCATGGTGACCCTGGCCATATGGGAGGGAGCATCGTCCTGCTGGTGACGTGCGAAGAAGGGCATGATGTGAGGTCTTAGGATCTGGTCAACATAGTGCTGTGCTATGATGCCATCCCCTCTGCCTGTACCAACATTTTGGAAAACATGGGGCTCAATTCTCTGATTCAGGCCTTATAGGACCCCCAACCATGATGCTTTGGCCACCCCATGCATCTCTCTCCATGACACATGTCTCTCTGTAGAGTTCACCCCTCCTACACCACATCCTCACTCTGCCATCCGAGGTGGAAATGCAGCACCGGCTCTTGTCAGAGAAGGCTACCAACCTCCATTGTTGATGCTGCCAATGTCGGTGCTGTGTAGCCCACGGTAGACATGCCTGACGGTGGTGGGCAGTGAGGACAGGCCCTCAAGTCGGATGACAGCAATGTAGGTTGTTGGTGGCCAGTTGGATGTCGTACGGTATTGGGTTGGTGCATAATTATTGCGGCTTTTTTCAACAAAAACAATGACAACTTTAAATAATTATTCCGGAGCATATTCACCATCTACTTCAATTAATGCTTCTCGTTTGCTTGGCAGGCGGTCAGATCGTCATTTAGAGATGTTTTTGTTAAATATTGTTATTGTTTTTGTTGAAAAAAGCCGCAATAATTATGCACCAACCCAATAAAATCTTCCAATAAAACGACTTCAAGTGTTTATAATTAAGCCAAGCATAAGTTATCTCCCCTAACGCAAAATCTGTCAGTGTTCTCAGGAACATGCTGAATCCATTTTAGATTATGTTAAATAGAGAAATATTTCTAACTTGTCAGTGTTAGAGTAGTGTTCACTTGACAGAGATGGGTATTTATTGCTGTCGGTGTTAATATTAAAACACTCAACGAAAGCAGACATTTTTAGACAGTATTCCGATCATGATCGTCTTTTTAAACCACATTATCCGCTTTTTCTCTGAAGACAGATATGGGGGATTTGGGGGGATATATCGTTGCTAAATTGGAACTGACCCAGCGAATACGTAGAAGTTTTCCCGCTGACTCGAGGTAAAACTGCCAAGTCTTAGAAGTCCCCGATTGGTAAGAAAGTTACACATCTATAATAATGTGGTATATAAATAATGGGAGTGTGGTAGTTATCTCCCTTTACATCTTCTTCTTTTACTTGTTTCAGTCATTTGACTGCGGCCATGCTGGAGCACCACCTTTAGTCGAATCAAGTCGACCCCAGGACTTATTCTCTGTAAGCCTAGTACTTATTCTGTCGGTCTCGTATGCCGAACCGCTAAGTTACGGGGACCTAAACACACCAGCATCGGTTGTCAAGCGATGTTGGGGGACAAACACAGATACACAACACATACACATGTATATATATATATATATATATATATATATATATATATATATATATATATATTTCAAGTTTCATTTTGTAGATATATGTGATGTGTCAGTATGAATGTGTGCGAGTCAACCATTTTTTTTTTCTTTCATATATTAAATTTCGATATAATCGTAACCTATAGACTCTTAAAGGTATTTTTATTGAAAATTTCATGAAAAATAAGTTGAGGAAACAAAACTGACTTATGTGAATTTTCAGAAACCCGTCTCCTATTCACAAAAGTTTTTTTTTCACAAATTCCAATATAATCTAAATCTTGTGTAAGTATTTCTGATTTTTGTTCTAAAACACAACGCCCCGCCCTGTCGCAAAATTGTTTTCCTCACAAGCGTTCCGGACCCCAGTTCTGAACTCATTTGCATACAGCCAATCAGAGCTCAACTATTAAACTAATTTGTGAGCACATAACAAGTGATCGGCGATAAGATAAGGTCACTTGGGTAAGGAACGATCATTCTTCTTTTCAAGTTTAATGATGCTTGTTGTTCTTGTTTTGACCATGGCTGCCTCTACATAGTTATTTGTGTTGTTGTTTACTTTGTAAAATAGTAAGAGGGGAGGGTTGCTAACACACCACCCTCTACCCACATTTTCCCCATCCACATCTTTACCATATGGGGCCCTAACAAAATCCGATAATAGGTATAGATGCAAATCTATCTAATTACTATTTTCCTTCTAAAACCAGGCATAGCTTGGCGATCGGTCGACTTACAAGACCGTTCTTCGTCTTGAGTTTACTTGGTAGAGTGTGTTTGTTAACTTGGCGGCAACATCAATGTGAGCTCTGATTGGCTTTATGTAAATGAGTTCATTACTGGGGTCCGGAACTCTCGTGGGAAAAAAAATTTCGCCGCCTCCGTCTGGCAACCGAAACCACGATCTTGCGATCATAATTAAACAGATGTCTAAATGGACTATAAATGGCATCAAGTCCACCGGTTTCTGAGGACTTGCAAAGGTCATGGGTATTGCAGCTTCTTCCGTGCTCATTAACTAAAATAAAAGGTCAAACAGTTTCGGCCGTGCAATACCCCTCTGACCCCTTATCTTCCATATTCAGTACTTGCATAAACGGGCGGAAGTCGAATATTTTCCTAAATGTAATGTTTGGAACAAATTCTATTGTTTGAAGCTATGCAGTTAATTTTTACTTTATTAATTTTAATTTTCTTCCCGAATTAAAAGAACCCAGACCATGTTGACAAACACAGACGGTGAATTGTGAGAATCGTTAGACCATCGAACAAAGTACCTTGTTACTTTTACTCTTTTATATATTCTGAGGAGTTCCATTCCCGCTGAGGTCAATTTTGACTTTTACTCTTTTAAAATCGATGAAATAAATTAATACTCAGGTGTTGGATAGAGTTATAAGGTATCCTAGATATGATTGGATCTATAATTGTCGAAGTTTATTAATTTTAAGTGGACGACGTGTATAACTGACGGAAGTTGCCGAAAATCAGTTCGGTAGTTTCCGTCGAAAAACAGAAAGCTTGTTAGATCAGACGATAAGATGATGATATATAAAGAGAGAGGAAAGAGTGGGAGGGAATAATAGACATGAGAGAGGAAGAGTGAGAGGGAATAATAGATATAAGAGAGGAAAGAGTGGGAGGGAATAATAGACATTAGAGAGGAAGAGAGAGGAAAGAGTGGGAGGGAATAATAGACATGAGAGAGGAAGACGGAGAAAGAGTAAAAGCAGAGAGCGAGAGGCAAAAAGTCAAGACAGATAGAGACATAGAGATAGGAGAGGAAGTGAAATCACGTAAAAAGTGTAATAAGTTTCCGAACAGAGCATCGATCCTCTCTAGAAATGACCCTACCGTTTGGCCAGTTGGGCTTACGATGTTTGTCTCGCTCTGTTCAATGTGGACGAAATGTTAAAACGGTTTTCTTACAACAAACTACATCTGCTGGACGATTTGTGCACAACATTGCTAAGAAAGGTTGGATACCTTTAGTTGCATTTAAAATATTTTCATTTAAAAAGTAAACAACGATGTTTCCCTTGAAATTTTTTGCGCCCACCCTCTTTCATTCCCCCCCCCCCCTAATTAGCGCTAATTCATTCTTATCATCGCCGAATTTCTTTCTTTCTCTGTTTACTTTTAACTACCCCACTCGGATTTGTGAAAATATTCTACCTTCTTTCTCTTTCTGTTTTTCTTCTGTCTAAAGCATTGTATTCAAAATTCCAGCATGGCTTGTAAAAATAACATGTAGATTGTTGTTATTGTTGTTGTTGCAATGGTCGTTTAGCCCCAGGTCAACCCTGGTTGAGTAGCCCCATGATTAAAGACATTTTCAAGTTGTGACCATCTCGTTGTCTTTCACCTCGACACAACACACCCAGGCCTGTAATATCTAATGTCTTCCTATTGGAAGAGATATTGTTGCTATTTCTAGCTAATCGAGCCACTTTAGGTTGCTGTTGGTCTTGCTCGGGAGCTCTAGTTGAACAAACCAATGATTAAATGCATTCCAGCCGTGATCGGCCGTCGTTTTTAAGGGTATCAAAATAACATTACCCAATGTGCGCCTTCGTGTATCTAACTGTAATTTGAGGGAGGTTTAGCTGCTATATCTTGCATGTCGAGCGACGAGACTGAGACCCTGCTCCTTCTTTGGGCAGTCTTCAAAGATTGACAAATTTTTAGGGAGACAAGGGGGTTAGCTTCCACGCGGTCGCTCTGACCTGCTCCCAGAAACTAGAAATCTCCCTTCAATCATTCCCTACCGTACTCAAAGAAACAAAAACAATGGCACTGACAACGTATTTATTCAAAGATATACAAAACTATGCGTGATGGTCACGGCTAGAACACCATTGATAATAGATCTGCTTGATAAGGTGGAGTCGTATCTAACGACTGTATTTCACACAAGCGTCAGTGTACGACCTGCTAGAAAGAGCAGTCAATTCTTCATTAAATCTCAGGCTCCCATCTTAGAATCTTAGTACACCGTGCCGGAAAAGGATTATGGGCATGGCTGGAAGGTTTTTGATCACAGGCCTACTTTATCAGATTAAACTTGGTGTTAAATAATAACTACAGCCTTCACAAACCAACGGAGCCACTACGTGGTCGTTCGACGTGTTGGATATAACATTTAAATCTCTCCCTTGAATCACATCTTACCGTTCTAAAAGACAATTGGATAATGAAATCCTAGATGAATTATGCTTGGAAAATAAGATGAGATGTTCATGGTTGGAAAGCCTTTAGTCATAGATTTGTTTTAATCAAACGTAAGTTAAGCAACAGTAGTAACAATTATATAAGTTGTTATTCGACCTGCTAGAAATAGCAGCTACATTCGCTTTTAATCTTACGTGACAGTCTCAAAGAAGCTTATAGCTCATACTAAACTGGATACCGAAGCATTGCATTCACGATGCCTTAATAAAAGCTGGGAATATCGCAGCTGGAGTACCTTTGTTTATGGGTTTGCCTCGTTCAGGTTTGATATTGGGCCAGCTCCGATTAAGGAGGTTGTCAGCTTTTCACCAGGCGGCCCATGATATCAGAAGAAAATACCGATCTACAGAAAGCACAGTTTTGTATTAAGTGATATGTAAAGTGTGTGGGGTGGGGGCTGTTTAGATAGATAGATAGATTTCAACCATGGTAAACTTATTCAACATTTTGAAGAAAATGAAAGAATTGTGAAAGTGCAAACTCGACTTTGTTTTCAAATAAAGCGCTGGGGGTGGGGAACCAAAAATTTCATTCTCTCTCTCTCTCTCTTTTACGGGATGCCGGTTTTTGTCAATTTGAGAACAACTAGTTTAGCCTTCAAGTCCTGATCGAGTAAACCTCTTTGATCTTAGTCCGTATGGTAATCAATTTTGCAGACACAATGCACCTGTTCCCACATTAATATGTGTTTTAAGTCTAAAACGAGAGGATGGTGTGAGTTCAGGGGAGATTTGGCAGCTATTTCTAGACGATCGAACGATCACATAGAGGCTCTTGCTTTAAGTTATTGAGCCTCAGATCAGTCAGGAATACCTGTTAGTAATCAGTTTTTTTTTTAAGATGTGACTGGTTTTAAATGGAAATTCGTCTGCTAATCCAAGTCTATGATAGATCCATTAACATTGTCATTTTGCTGCACAGTTGTAAATACAAAAATAATTCTTTCTATCATAGACACAAGCCTTGAAGTTTTGCAGGGCCGGGGGCTAGTTAATTATTCGACCTCACTGGTACATGTTTTATTGACCCTGAAAAAAATGAAAAGCAAGGTCGACCTCAGTGGAATTTGAACTCGAGCAATAAAAGTTCTCATAATTTTTAATTCTGCCGTCCTTATGATATCATTTCTCATATACATATTTGTATTATCCTAATACATAAAGCAAGGAATATTTCTTTTCCTCTATCCGACTTGGTTTATAAATAAACAGGCGCAGGAGTGGCTGTGTGGTAAGAATCTTGCTTCCCAACCATAAGGTTCCGGGTTCAGTCCCACCAGCCGACCGAAGCCTTGCGAGTGGATTTGGTAGACGGAAACTGAAAAGAAGCCTGTCCCCGTAACTTAGTGGTTCGACAGAAGAAACTTATAGGATAAGTACCGAGCTTACAAAGACTGTCCTGGGGTCAATTTCTTCGACTAAGAGCCGGTGCTCCAGCATGGACGCAGTCAAAATAACTGAAATAAGTAAATGAAAAAAAGAATACCAAAGAGAAACTGATAATTTACATTATTTATAGTAATTAATTTGATTATTTATGATTTGAATGATTGCATTTTATTATTGATAATGTATTTTACAATATGTGCCCATATAACACAAACATCACGAAAAGATAGCTACGTGTGTGAACGACTTTAGCTCACTGTTTATTTATAGTATTTTCATGGTAATTGTATCACTTTGTAACTTGGTTAAGTAGTTACAAAGTTGTTTGCCGTTTAGTAATTTGTAAGCTAGTTTTTTTTCTCTTTCGAGATATATAATATCAAGGTAAACTCTACTTCACACCCACGTGTCAGGTTTGTTTGTTTTCTGTTATCGTTCCAGCTAGAAATAAACCGCATATAATATCGGAAACGAAAATACGCTTCATGCTTTTGTTTAATTTAATTATCGTCGGGTGGTGGTGTTTTTTTTCCTTTTTCTTTTCTTCTTTTAGTGGTAGTTAGAATGGTGAATGTGGTGTAGCATCGTCTGGGTTCTTGCTTGTAGCAAAATTTCATTCTTTTCTTTCTTTCTTTCTTTAATAATAATAATGAAATTATTGCATATAGTGCTCAGGTGCACTACAGCTCATCAAAAGTGCATGTACACTACATAGAATTATGTGCAAAAGTCAGGAAAGAGAACAGGGTATGATTCATGATATACATGTGTGCATGCGTATGGAGGGGGTGGGGATATCGGGTGTAGTGTTATTTGCCTGCAAGAGTGTCTTTATTAATATCGGTTTCGAATTTTGGCACAAGGCTTGCAATTTCAGACGACTGGGAGGGAAGTAAGTCGATTACATCGCTGATGAACTGGTACTTATTTTATCGACCTCAAAAGGCAAAGCCGACCTCGGCAGAATTTGAACTCAGAGTGTAAAGAAGGTCGAAATGCTGCTAAGCATTTTGTCCGGCGCGCTGACAATTCTGCCAGCTCGCTGCCTTATGTATCTCTGTTAATATCACAGATATGACCTGGATTTTTATCACTCTCAGTACATGTCTTCAAACACTCTGAAATGTTCATATTGGAGCTTCCGACATGAATCTGGCAGAGTGAATTGTGTCATGGTGCTACTTTTCTCACAGACGGTGCCCAACTGACCCTACTATATTGTATAGTCAACAAAATCAAAAACAAACAAAGCGCATGCTCTCATATTGTATCATTTCTTTCATTGTTATATTTACAGATTCTGTTACAGTTGAACTGATTGGTAAAATATGTTTGATTGGTATAAACTGTCCTGAAAAAAAGAATGCTGTTGACTCTCAAACTGCTCACGGTCTGTATCGGGCTTTTCAAGACTTTGAAAACAATGACCAGACACGTGTTGCTGTACTATTTGGTAAAGGTAAGAGTGTGATTTTGTTTGTTTATGATCCCTTAATTCTTTTATTCTTCTACTTGTTTCAGTTATTTGATTGTGTCCATGCTGGAGCACCACCTTAAAGGGTGTTAGTTGAAGAAATCAACCCCAGGACTTATTCTTTGTAAGCCTAGCACTTATTCTATCGGTCTCTTTTGCCGAACTGCTATGTCACTGAGACATAGACACTAGCATTGGTTGTCAAGTGATGGCAGGGGGGATAAACACGACACTCACAAAAATATACATACATACATTATATATATACACACATATACATATATTTATTTATATATATATATATACGCAAACATATATATTCATATATATATATATATATATATACACACACATATATATTCATATATATCTATACATATATACACACACACATATATATTCATATATATATATATATATATATATATATATATATATATACACACGATGGGCTTCTTTTCAGTTTCCATCTACCAAATCCACTCACAAGGCTTTGTTTGGCTCGAGGCCATAGTAGAAGACACTTGTCCAAGGTGCCACACAGTGGGACTGAACCCAGAACCATGTGGTTGGGAAGCAAGCTTCTTACCACGCAGCCACACCTGTGCCTTAATGAATACAAAACTTATATATATATATATATATAGTTAAAAAAAACACAAAAAACAATAACAAAAAAACAACAAAGTGAGGATGTGATACGGATAGTGTTATTGGACGCTCGGGAAAGGAAAGAGAGAGAGTATATATATATATATATATATATATATATATATATATATATATATATATATATATATATATATATATATCGCCATCATCATCATTTAATGTCTGTTGTCCTTGCTGGCATGGGTTGGACATTTTGACCAGACAGAAACCAACATTTTTATTCGATTGATACTATTTGTATTCTAACTGTAATGATTTTCATTTTCCATTCTCTAGGTGGCAATTTCTGTGCCGGGTTTGATCTCAAAGAACTTGCAGATGAATTTCGAACTGCTGAAGTTTCCTTGCCTGATTCCCCAAGTCGAACAGAACGTGCTCCAATGGTATTTCATTTCGTTGAAGTTTTTTTCCGTTTCTTGTATAATGCTTTTGTTACCATATAACTAGTATTAATAGTATTTGTGACCAGAAAATAAATATAAAAGGTTTATTTTGTAGCTTAACATGCCATGCGGACACACATATACATATGTAGGCACACAAAAAAAAAAAACTAGCACTCCATCGGTTATGATGGAAAGGGGTCCAGTTGATCTGATCAACAGAACGACCTGTTAGTTGTGATGTTTATTTTACGGATTGGCATCACGTGTCTTTTGTAGTGGTTGGCAACGTCATGTTTGATAGCGTTGGCAAATTTTAAAATAACCCCAAAACGAAATATTGTATAGAAAAGCACTGGCATCAACTACGCTCGAATGGTGCTTTTTATGAGCCACCAGTATACACAGATATGCATACACCTGTTCATACTTACACAAAATAGAGAAACAAATGTTAGTAATATTTTAGTTATGTAAGGATCAATATATTGTATGATATATGTTAGCAGAAAATAAAATAAGTACCAGCTGAGTATTGGAGTCGATGTAACCAACGTTCCCCCTCCCCCAAATTTCAGTCCTTATAGTAGAAAGGATTATTATTATTATTATTATTATTATTATTATTTATATTTTCTAGGAAACAGGCGTTTTTCTCTAGTTTTGTGGTTTGGAATTATTTTATAGGGTCCAACACGAATGTCATTTTCTAAGCCTGTCATAGCAGCTGTTTCTGGTTATGCTGTAGCTGGTGGTTTGGAGCTAGCACTCATGTGTGATTTGAGAGTTGTTGAAGAATCAGCTATCATGGGTGTCTACAACCGGAGATTGGGTAAGATGTGTTTTTATCTTTTCCTGTCATTTTCTTCTCCTTTTTCTTTGTTTTCTTTCTTTCTTTCTTTCTTTCTTTCCTTCCTTCCTTTGCCTTCCTTGTATTATTATTATTATTATTATTATTATTAAGGCAGTGATCCCCCAAAACTCATTACTGTTTGATATTTTATTCTCATATTCTTTTCCTTAATCTTTCCAGGAGTCCCCCTTGTTGATGGTTGCACAGTAAGATTACCAAAACTCATTGGCTTGTCCCGTGCCATGGATTTAATTCTAACCGGTCGGCCAGTCGACAGTAAAGAAGCTCTCCAAATTGGTCTTGCTAATAGAGTAGTTCCTAACGGGACAGGTAATTATTGTTATTGTACATTCTATACTCCTTTAAAGGGTCCTTGTGGTTCCTGAGGAAGGAGAAGCAAAATATTTAGGGATCACACCCTCCTTATTCTCACACCAGTTCCGATAACTGTGTGTCTCCTTTACAGCATTCTTAATAACCCTCTCTTTCTCTCTCCCTCCTTCTCTGGCCAGGTAACTATGTACCTCCTCTACAGCAAGACATCTGTATCTGCCTCTCTGTCACATTCTAACCCTTCATCATCTGACACAAGATCACTTTCTCCAATACCCCTTCCCCTCTCAAAGATTCTTTATCTTGCAAGTTATCTGGTGACCCTACCTCTGCTGGTGCCATGTAAAAAGCATCCAGTCTACACTGTAAAGTGGTTGTGAAGGTGTGTAGCCTAGTGGTTAGGTTGTTTAGACAAACAATTGTAAAGTTATGGGTTTGGTTCCCAATCACATGGCACGTTGTGTCCTTGAGCAAGGTACTTCATTACATGTTGCTCCAGTCTACTTAAACTGAAATGAGTACCAGCCAAATGTTGGTGTGGCCCTGTTTCCTACCACTCAGCTGATAATATGTTGAGTTTGCTGTAGGGTGGCACCTCGTAGACTCTCTGTCCAAATCTTGCAAAAGTGCAAAATGACAACAACCTTTGAGACTTACAGCACATTGGATGATGTTCTTGTTACAGGTTTGTTACAGGACAAGAATCAAACTAGAGCACAATACCATATTCAAGCGATTTTACACAATTATATCAACCCCAATGCTTATCTATTACTTATTCTATCAAATTCTATCAAATACTAGAATGTTCATCTGTAACCATTTCTTTTTTTTATTTTATATTACTTTATTTCAAATTTCAAATCTTAACCCTTTCGCTGCAGAAACCAAATATTTCCACTCAAAATTTCATTACCCTTTACTGTGGAAAGCAGTTTTATATCCCAATCTGTATTTTATTGAAACTATTTTCTATTGAGATATATCAAATTCATTGAGACAAAGTAACTGGCAGAAAATACCAATTCTATTTTTTTTTTAGTAGATATTTAGCATCATTACTGGAAGAATAACCATGAAATTTGATTTTGTAATTTAGAGTTTTTTTAAAATCTTTTCTTCTCCCAGCTATTGGCCAAGCAACACAGTTAGCTCTATCGATTTCAAGATATCCACAAATGTGTCTTCAAACTGATCGCAGATCTACGTATTATTCTTGCTATGATGCCACATCCCGACAAGAAGCTTTACAGTATGAATTCCTCAATGGAAGAGATGTCTTAACGGTGGAATCCATAAAAGGTTAATTTTGGACTTGTTTTTACTTTGTTTATCTTTAGTTGTTTGGTTGTCTTTGTTTATATTTTATATCATTATTTGTGAATGGTGGCATCATTGTGTACATGTTCCCCATGGGTCAATCATTGGTTCATTGCATTACTGACCAAAAGAAAGGGACTTCACTCAATTCTAGACCTTGCTTCCACACCTGAAACATCTCCTCTAGTTCTGATAGTGTCTCAGCTTTTAGAACAAGGTCATCAGTATCATCATATGTATGTGTGTGTCTGTGGTTGTCTCCTATCACCGTTTGACAACCAGCATTGGTTTGTTTATGTTTCTATAACTTAGCTATTTGGCATAAGAGACCTTTAGAACAAGTATCAGGTTTTTTAAAATGTTGGCTCTGTGGTTGATTTCTTTGACTAAACTGTTCAAGACAATGCTCCAGCACGGTCACAGTTAAATGACTGAAACAAGTAAAAGATCAAAAATAGTTTCTAATTTTCACTTTTGTTTAAATATTTCGTAAATTACAGTTCTATATTTAAGAGATGAGGAATTATGTACATTATTTACATTATTTACATTTGACGGATATTTGTCCGCATCTTGTTTGTTGTTAACACACCGTTTTGGCTGATATACCCTCCAGCCTTCATCAGGTGTCTTGGGGAAATTTCGAACCTGGGTTCTCATTCTTAAGGTATTTTTCGATGTTATTATTATTATTATTTAGGTCACTGCCTGGAATTGAACTCAGAATCTTGGGGTTAGTAGCCCGTGCTCTTAACCACTACACTATATGCCTATGGGCATACCTTAGGAATAAGAACCCAGGTTCGAAATTTCCCCAAGACACCTGATGAAGGCTGGAGGGTATATCAGCTGAAACGTGTTAACAAACAAGATGAGGACAAATATCCGTCAAATGTAAATAATGTATTTTGTAAATTAGTTCATTAATTGATTGATTGATTTATTCATCTATTGTTGATAGGTGCCCAGAAATTTGTTGAAGGTTATGGAAAACACGGTGCTTTTGATCCTGAAAACAAAGATAAATGAAAACCTGATTTTGTATATAAGTGGTTTTGGAGCATTTTTTTTGCTGAAGTGATTTGCCTGACATCTAAACCAACAACTGTTATATCTAACCAAAGGATATTGTTCTTCCTTCACACTGCCAGTCCAAAAGAGTCCTCCAGAAGAATCATCATTGATTCAGCAATTCATACTGTATTGATATTTGATGCAGTGTGTGTGTGTGTGTGTGTGTGTGTGTGTGTGTGTGTGCATAAATTATGCATTATAATGTGTAGGCTCCAGATACCAGGCTACAGTTCATCCTTTTAGATTCCTCCAACAGTCTGAACTAAATTAAAAGACTAAAGCTTTCAGATTTTGCTTCCTAGTGGAGGTCTATGCTTCCTCAGTTGAATTGAACATCCTTGTTTCTTGGAGTATTTTCAATGATTGATTTTTTCCCTGGAGGTTCGAGAGAGAAGCCATAAGCCGTTGACTTGTTAATATTGCCTTTATTTTTTAAGTTTTTTTTTCCTAAAATAAAATGTTTTTTTATAGCTTATGATGCTGTTGTTTTTTTTTTTTTTTTTTCCTGTTTTGTTTTTAACAACTTATTCAGTGGATGCAGATCAGCAACTTTGATAGTTTTCCAGAGCCTCTGAGTATTGGATGGACGAAAGGAACTTATTCTGAGATGAGAGATTTGATAGAAATACTTGCAACAGAGACATAGCTAAAAAGCACAGAAGTATATCAGTAGCGAATGTAAAGTGTCTGGCAGTGGTGGTGGAATTGCTAAATCTAGATTTCTGTTTCTTTGAGCGTCATCAGCAGCAAATATCCACAAGCAACCACATGCTTAGGCCAATTTAGGTAGACTGCTGCCACCTGAATTCTGACATGCAGGACACAGATTAAAAAAAAAGACCAATGCAAGGGACATAACTCTAATAGTCTTGTATTCAAATTATGCAACAGGTGTGCTTCAATAATCTAAACATTATTGATATCATGGTTGAAAATGTATGTATGTAACCTTAATATTATTTATTTATTGCTGTATTTTATCTTTGGATTTCGTTTCCCAATTTTGTTTTACATCTCTGAGACTTGTATACCAGGTGTCGTGTTTTCAGACCTCCCAATACAAAAGAAACCAAACCATTTCTGGCGCCTGTTGAAGTCACTCCTTCCTTTGCGAAACTGTTTGGTAACACGAATTGAATATTACGAAGCTAAATTTATAATACTGTATAAATATATCCACTGTATATTACCTAATATACGAGAGCCTGCTTCGAATAGAAACCTTCTTCAAAAAAAGAGTTGACTGGAGAGAAATTATAGAGAGGACATGTGGGATTTTCCTTATGGTAAGTTCACTGTCATCTTTTTTTGGCAATTTTTGTAAATAATACAGCAGAGGACTGGAATTGCGCGCCCATATAACTGGCCCGCCTAAATATCTAAAAAAAAAAAAATCCTCATGAAACCGAGAAAATTCAATTTTTCGCCGATAATACAATGAGGTCCATCTCTTTAAATTTTGTTTTATCGTGTATGAATGTGTGTATGCAACACATACACACCATATGTATATATTTATGTATATTTGTGTGCATGCATACGCATTCCTCTCTGTGAAATTTATTTAAGAATCATTTAATTTAACGAATTTCAATTTTTCCTTAATTTTCAATTATGACCCCACAATATCGGTAGCGCTTCTTTAGAACCTTGCTTTCAATATATTTTCAGTCTTTTTCAACCTTTCGCTGTAATTAGAAGCTTGGGTAGAGGTGGTTCATAGGGGCACATCCAAACACCTAAAGACTGGTGTGTAGCCAGAGTTAGCTTCGTTCCTCTAATCACAACCTACAATTTCATGTAGATACGTATGCATGAGCCAAATAAAGAGCAACATGCCTTCAAATCATACTCTTTCTTCATGTCTAGGCCTATATGTAAGACAGTAGCTAGATGTGTTACAAATACTTTCGTCTCGCTTTTTATAAGTACACACACACACACACACACACACACACACACACACACACACACACACACACACACACACACTCTCAAAGAACTACTAGATATATCACAAGAATATTCCTTAAATTGTACCTTGTGTCATATATATATGTATACATGCATAAGCCACAAAGGTAGACTGCAATTTTGTAGCACAGTCTTTGAGAAATGTTATCTAATTCATCTTCAAATAACATTACACTGTCTTGTGATAGCATATATATATATATATATATATATATATATAATCATAAGGAGAGGCAAACAATTTGGTGAAACTTGACAGGGACATTTAATTTAATTTAGCTTCTTTCTACATCAACCTATGGCTATGATGCAAGTGGAAGCCGTTCTGGATGAGGCAGTCACACTGGAATTTTAATGGCTAGCTTATTTGAGCACTCAGAGCACATACCTACTTTATATATATATATATATATATATATATATATATATATATATATATAATGTGTACAGAATAAGGAGAAAATGGAGAGGTAATCGCCCCGCTGGACTTATTCTTTTTAAGACTGGTGCTTATTCTATCGGTACTTAAATGTAAACACACCAACATGGGTTGTCAAGCGATGGTGGGACACACACACACACACGTATCATCATCATCATCATCATCATCGTTTAACGTCCGCTTTCCATGCTAGCATGGGTTGGACGATTTGACTGAGGACTGGTGAACCGGATGGCTGCACCAGGCTCCAATCTGATTTGGCAGAGTTTCTACAGCTGGATGCCTTTCCTAACTCTAACCACTCCGTTCGTTCTTTCGTTCGTTCGTTCGGTCGTTCGTTCGTTCGTCTGTCCGCACGTACGAACGTTCGTACCCACGTACGGAATTACGATCGCTCGTTCATTCGTTCGGACGTACTTACGTACGTACGTTCGTTCGTTCGTTCGTTCGTTCGTACATACGTAATTACGTACGTACGTTCTTTCTTTCTTTCGTTCGTTCGTAGGTACGTACGTGCGTATGTACGTTCAATCGTTAGTTCCTTCGTACGTTCATTCGTTCGTACGTTCGTACATACGCACGTTCGTTCGTTCGTACGTTCGCTCGATCATTCATTTCGTTTCTCCGTTCATTCGTTCCTTCATACGTACGTGCGTACTATCGTTCGTTCGTACATACGTTCGTTCGTTCTTTCGTACGTACAGACATATGTATATGATTCCGTTCACTCATACGTACGTTCGATCTTTCGATCGTTCGTTTCTTTCGTACGTACATTCGTTTCTTCGATCGTTCGTTCATTCGTTCTTTCGTTCGTACCTACGTACATACTTACGTTCGTTCGTTCCTTCCTTCATTCGTTCTGTTTTTTGTTTGTTCGATCGTTAGTTCGTTTGTACTTACGTACGAACGTACGTTCGTTCGTTCGTCGTTCGTTTTTACGTACGTTCGTTCATTCTTTCGTACATAGGTACTTGCGAACTTACGTTCGTTCTCTCGTTCTTTCGTACCTACCAACGTACGTTCGTTCGTTATTTCGTATGATCGTTCGTTCGTTATTTCGTATGTTCGTTCGTTCGTTTGATCGTTCGTACGTATTTACGTACGTAAGTTCGTTCGTCGATCGTTCGTTCATTTGCTCGGTCGTTCGTTCGTACGCACGTTCGTTCGGTCATTCATACGTACGTACGTACCTTCGTTTCTTGGTTTGTTCGGTCTCTCGTACGTACGTACGTTCGTTCGTTCGCATGTACGCTCATTTGTTCATTCGTACGTACGTACTTACGTTCGTATTTACGCACGTACGTTCGTATTTACGCACGTACGTTCGTTCGGTCGTTCGTTAGTTCTTTCGTTCGTTCGTTCTTTCGCTACTTCGTTCCTTCGTATGTACGTTCGTTTGTACGTACATACGTAAGTACGAACGTATGTAAGTACGTACGTACGTAAGAACGTACGTACGTTCGTTCGTTCGTGAGTACGTACGTACGTTCGTTGTTACGTTCGTTCCTTTGATCTCTCGCTCGTTCGTTCGTTCGGACGTACGTTCGTTTGTTTGTTCGTTCGATCTTTCTTTCGTTCACAAGTGCGTACGTTTGTTCGTTTGTTCGTTCGTACGTACCTACGTTGGTTCGTTCGTACGTTCGGACGTATGTACGCACGCTCCTTACTTCACTCGATCGTACGTACGTACGTTTGTTTCTTGGAACGTACGCACGTACGTTCTTTCGTTCGGTCGTTCGTTAGTTCTTTCCTTCGTTCGTTCTTTCGTTAGTTCGTTCCTTCGTATGTACGTTCGTTTGTACGTTAGTACGTACATACGTTAGTACATACGTACGTCCGTTCGTTCGTATGTTCGTACGTACGTACGTTCCTTCTTTCGTTCGTTCCTTCGATCGTCCGCACGTACGTACGTTCGTTCGTTCGTACCAACGTACGTAATTACGATCGATCGTTCATACTTACGTTCGTTCTTTCGCTCGATCGTTGGTTCGTTCGGACGTACTTGCGTACGTACGTTCGATCGTTCGTTCGTTCGTACATACGTAATTACGTACGTACGTTCTTTCATTCGTTCGTTTGTTCGTACGTTCGTACGTACGTTTTTATGTACGTTCAATCGTTAGTTCCTTCGTACATACGCACGTTCGTTCGTACGTTCGCTCGTTTATTCATTTCGTTTCTTCGTTCATTCGTTCGTTCCTTCGATCGTTTGGTTGTTCGTTCGTAAATACTTACGCACGTTCGTTTGTACGTACGTACATTCGTTCGTTCGTACGTACTTACGTTCGTTCTTTCCTTCATTCTTACGCATGAACGTACGAACGAACAAAAGAACGAACGAGCATACGTACGTACGAATGAACAAAAGAACGAACGAGCGTACGTACGTACGTAGTACGTACATTAGAATGAACAAACAAACGAACGAATGTACGCACTTGTGAACGAATGAAAGATCAAACAAACAAACGAACGTACGTACGTCCGAACGAACGAACGATCGAAAGAACGAACGAAACAACGAACGTACGTACGTACGTACAAACGAACGTACAAACGAACGTACATACGAAGGAACGAACAAAAGAACTAACGAACGACCGAACAAAAGAACGTACGTGTGTACGTACGAAGAAACGAACGAACGAACAAACGACACAACGAACAAACGAAGGTACGTTTGTACGTACGTTCATACGTAAGAATGAAGGAATGAACGAACGTAAGTACGTACGAACGAACGAATGTACGTACGTAGGAACGAACGTGCGTACGTATGTTCGAACGAACGACCAAACGATTGAAAGAACGAAAGATCGTACGTACATACGAACGAACAAACGAAGAAACGAAATGAATAAACGAGCGAACGTACTAACGAACGAACGAATGAAAGAACGTACGTACGTAATTACGTATGTACGAACGACCGAAAGTACGTACGTAAGTACGTCCGAACGAACGAAGGATCGAACGAACGAGCGAAAGAACGAACGTTTGTACGTACGTTAGTTTGGACGAACGATCGCAATTACGTACGTAGGTACGAACGAACGAACTTACTTGCGTGCGGACGAACGAACGATCGAAGGAACGAACGTACGTACGTAAGAACGATCGTACGTACGTCCGTACATACGAACGTACGGACGTACGTATGTACGTACGAACGTACAAACGAACGTACATTCGAAATAACGAACTAAAGAAAGAACGAACGAAGGAAAGAACTAACGAACGACCGAACGAAAGAACGTACGTGTGTACGTACGTAGCTAGAAACAAACGTACGTACATACGATCGAGCGAACTAAGGAACGTGCGTACATACGTCCGTACGTACGAACAAACGATCGAACGTACGTCCGAACGTAGGTACGTACGAACGAACAAAAGAACGAACGAGCGTATGTACGTACGTAGTACGTACGTTAGAATGAACAAACGAACGAACGTACGCACTTGTGAACGAAAGAAAGATCGAACGAACAAACAAAGGAACGTACGTAAGTCAGAACGGACGAACGAAAGGCCGAACGATCGAAGGAACGAACGAAACAAGGAACGTACGTACATACGAACGACCAAACGAACGTACGTACGTTCGTATGTACGTAAAAACGAACAAACGAACGTACACACGTTCGTTTGTACGTACGTTCGTTCTTTCGTTCGCTCCATCGATCGTTTAGTCGTTCGTTCGTAAATACGTACGCACGTTCGTTCGTACGTACTTACGCTCGTTCTTTCCTTCATTCTAAAGTATGAACGTACGTACAAACATACCTTCGTTTGTTCGTTGTGTCGTTTGCTCGTTCGTTCGTTCGTTTCTTCGTACGTATGTACGATCGTTCGTCCTTAGGTACGTACGTTTGTTCTTTCGTTCGTTCCTTCGATCATTTGGTCGTTCATTCGTACGTACGTACGTTCGTTCAATCCTTCATTCTTACGTATGAACGTTCGTTCGTTTCTTCGTACGTACGCACGTACATTCTTTCGTTCGGTCGTTCGTTAGTTCTTTCCTCCGTTCGTTCTTTCGTTAGTTCGTTCCTTCGTATGTACGTTCGTTTGTACGTTAGTAGGTACGTTAGTAGGTACGTCCGTTCGTTCGTATGTACGCACGTACGTATGATCGTTCGTACGTACGTACGTTCCTTCTTTCGTTCGTTCCTTCGATCGTTCGTTCTTTCGTTCGTCCGTACCTACGTACGTTCGTTCGTTCGTACCTACGTACGTAATTACGATCGATCGTTCGTACTTACGTACGTACACACGTTCGTTCTTTCGCTCGTTCGTTCGGTCGTTCTTTCGTTCGGACGTACTTGCGTACGTACGTTCGGTCGTTAGTTCGTTCGTACATACGTAATTACGTACGTACGTTCTTTCATTCGTTCGTTTGTTCGTACGTACGTTTGTATGTACGTTCAATCGTTAGTTCCTTCGTTCGTACGTTCGTACATACGCACGTTCGTTCGTTCGTACGCTCGTTTATTCATTTTGTTTCTTCGTTCATTCGTTCGTTCGTATGTACGTACGATCGTTCGTTCTTTCGTTCATTCCTTCGATCGTTTGGTCGTACGTTCGTACATACGTACGCACGTTTGTATGTACGTACGTTCATTCGTTCGTTCCTACGTACAAACCTTCGTTCATTCTTTCATTTTTACGTATGAACGTTCGTTCGTATGTATGTACGATCGTTCGTTCTTAGGTACGTTCGTTCATTCGTTCGTTCATTCGTTCGTTCTTTCCTTCATTCTTACGTATGAACGTATGTACAAACGTACCTTCGTTTGCTCGTAAGAACGTACAAACGAACGTACATACGAAGGAACGAACTAGCGAAAGAACGAACGAACGAAAGAACTAACGAACGACCGAACGAAAGAACGTACGTGTGTAAGTAAGAAGAAACGAACGAACGTACATCCGAACATAAATACGTACGAACGAACAAAAGAACGAACGAACGTACGTACCTACGTAGTACGTACATTAGAATGAACAAATGAACAAACAAACAAACGAACGAACGTACGCACTTGTGAACGAAGGAAAGATCGAACGAACAAACAAACGAACATACGTAGGTCCGAACGAACGAACGAACGTACGTACGTACGTACGAACGTACTTACGTACGTTTGTACTTACGTAGGTACGTAAGAAAGTACAAACGAAAGAACGATCGTACGTACATACCAACGAACGAACGAATGAACGAAGAAACGAAATGAATAAACGAACGAACGTACGTCCTAACATAGGTACGTACGAGCGAACAAAAGAACGAACGTACGTACGTACGAAGTACTTACGTACGTAAGAGCTTATGTGCGTTCGTACTTGCGGATGTGCGTAAGAACGTACACACGAAGGAACGTACTAGCGAAAGAACGAACGAACAAAAGAACTAAAGAACGACCGAACGAAAGAACGTACGTGTGTACGTACGAAGAAACGAACGAACGAACAAACGACACAACAAACAAACGAAGGTACATTTGTACGTACGTTCATAGGTAAGAATGAAGGAACGGACGAACGTAAATACGTACGAACGAACGAACGTAAGTACGTACGAACGAATGGGCGTACGTATGTACGAACGAACGTCCAAACGATCGAAGGAACGAACGAAAGAACGAACGTACGTACGTAAGAACGAACTATTGTACGTACATACGAACGAACGAATGAACGAAGAAACGAAATGAATAAACGAGCGAACGTATGAACGAACGAACGAACGAACGAATGATAGAACGTATGTATGTAATTACGTATGTACGAACGAACGAACGTACGTACATACGGCCGAACGATCGATCGAACGAGGGAAAGAACGAACGTATGTACGTAAGCAAGTACGAACGAATGATCGTAATTACGTACGTAGGTACGAACGAACGAACATACTTACGTGCGGACTAACGAACGTAAGAACGAACGTACATACGAAAGAACGAACGAACGAAGTAACGAACTAACGAACGAAAGAACGTACGTGCGTACGTACCAAGAAACAAACGTACGTACGTACGATCGAGCGAACTAAGGAACGTGCGCACATGCGTCCGTACGAACGAACGAACGTACGTCCGAACGTAGGTACGTACGAACGAACAAAAGAACGAACGAGCGTACGTACGTACGTAGTACGTACATTAGAATGAACAAACAAACGAATGAACAAACGAACGAATGTACGCACTTGTGAAAGAATGAGAGATCAAACAAACGAACGAACGAATGAAACAACGAACGTACGTACGTGCGTACATACGTAAGTACCAACGTACGTTCGTTCGTTAGTGCGTTCGTTCGTATGTACGTACGTACATTCGTTGTTTCGGTCGTTCCTTCGTTCTTTCTGACGTATGTACGTTCGTTTGTTTGTTTGTTCGATCTTTCTTTCGTTCACAAGTGCGTACGTTCGTTCGTTTCTTCGTTCGTTCCTTTGTTCATTCTAATGTACGTACGTACGCTCGTTCGTTCCTTTGTTCGTTCGGACGTACGTTCGTTCGTTCGTTCGTACGTACGGATGTATGTACGCACATTCCTCAGTTCGCTCGATCGTACGTACGTACGTTTGTTTCTTGATACGTTCTTTCGTTCTGTCGTTCGTTAGTTCTTTCCTTCGTTCTTTCTTTCGTTAGCTCGTTCTTTCGTATGTACGTTCGTTTGTACGTTCGTACGTACATACTTATGTACGTCCGTCCGTCCGTTCGTTCGTATGTACGTACGTACGATCGTTCGTGCGTACGTACGTTCGTCCTTTCGTTGGTTCCTTCGATCGTTCGTTCGTTCGTTCGTCCGCACGTACCTACGTACGTAATTACGATCGTTCGTTCGTACTTACGTACATACATACGTTCGTTCTTTCGCTCGTTCGTTCGTTTGTATGTACGTACGATCGTTCATTCTTACGTACGATCGTACGTTCGTTCTTTCGTTCGTTCGTCCGTCCGCACGTACATACGTAATTACGATCGTTCGTACTTACTTACGTACATACGTTCGTTCTTTCGCTCGTTCGTTCGATCGTCCGTTCGTTCGGACGTACTTACGTACGTACGTTTGTTCATTCGTTCGTTTGTACGTACGTACGTTCTTTCCTTCGTTCGTTCGTTCTTACGTACGTGCGTTTGTCCTTTCAATCGTTAGTTCCTTCGTAGGTTTGTTCGATAGTACGTTCGTACGTTCGCTCGTTTATTCATTTCGTTTATTCGTTCATTCGTTCGTTCGTTCGTATGTACGTACGATCGTTCATTCCTTCATTCTTACGTATGAACGTTCGTTCGTTTCTTCGTACGTACACACGTACGTTCTTTCGTTCGGTCGTTCGTTAGTTCTTTCCTTCGTTCGTTCTTTCGTTAGTTCGTTCCTTCGTACGTACGTTCGTTTGTACGTTAGTACGTACATACGTAAGTACGTGCATCCGTTCTTTCGTATGTACGCACGTACGTACGATTGTTCGTACGTACGTACGTTCCTTCTTTCGTTCGTTTCTTCGATCGTTCGTCCGCACATACGTACGTTCATTCGTTCGTACCTACGTACGTAATTACGATCGATCGTTCGTACTTACGTACGTACACACGTTCATTCTTTCGCTCGTTCGTTCGGTCGTTCTTTCGTTCGGACGTACTTGCGTACGTACGTTCAGTCGTTCGTTCGTTCGTACATACGTAATTACGTACGTACGTTCTTTCATTCGTTCGTACGTTCGTACGTACGTTTGTATGTACGTTCAATCGTTAGTTACTTCGTTCGTACGTTCGTACATACGCACGTTCGTTCGTTCGTACGTTCGCTCGTTTATTCTTTCGTGTCTTCGTTCATTCGCTCGTTCGTTCGTATGTACGTACGATCGTTCGTTCTTTCATTCATTCCTTCGATCGTTTGGTCGTACGTTCGTACATACGTACGCACGTTTGTATGTACGTACGTTCATTCGTTCGTTCGGACGTACGTACGTACGAACGTACTTACGTACGTACGAACGTACTTACGTATGTACGTAAGAAAGTACAAACGAACGGATGAACGAACGCACCTACGTACATAAGAACGAACGAACGAATGAACGACGAAACGAAATGAATAAACGAACGAACGTACGTCCGAACATAGGTACGTACGAACGAACAAAAGAACGAACGAACGTACGTACGTACGTAGTACGTACTTTAGAATGAACAAAGGAACTAACGAACTAACGAACGAACGCACTTACGTTGTACGAGCTTATATGCGTTCGTACATGCGTATGTGCGTAAGAACGTACAAACGAACGTACATACGAAGGAACGTACTAGCGAAAGAACGAACGAACGAAAGAACTAAAGAACGACCGAACGGAAGAACGTCCGTGTGTACGTACGAAGAAAGGAACGAACGAACAAACGACACAACGAACAAACGAAGGTACATTTGTACGTACGTTCATACGTAAGAATGAAGGAACGAACGAGTGTAAGTACGTACGAACGAACGAACGTAAGTACGTACGAAAGAATGGGCGTACGTATGTACGAACGAACGTCCAAACGATCGAAGGAACGTGAGAACAAACTATCGTACGTACATACCAACGAAAGAACGAATGAACGAAGAAACGAAATGAATAAACGAGCGAACGTATGAACGAACGAACATACGAACGGACTAACGATTGAACGTACATACGCACGTACGTACGAACGAACGAACGAATGATAGAACGTATGTATGTAATTACGTATGTACGAACGAACGAACGTACGTACGTACGTCCGAACGGCCGAACAATCGATCTAACGAGGGAAAGAACGAACGTATGTACGTACGCAAGTACTAACGAATGATCGTAATTACGTACGTAGGTACGAACGAACGAACGTACTTACGTGCGGACTAACGAACGATCGAAGGAACGAACGAAAGAACGAACGTACGTACGTACGAACGATCGTACGTACATGCGTACATACGAACGAACGAACGAATAGACGTACGTACGTACTTACGTATCGACATACGAAAGAACGAACGAAGTAACGAACTAACGAACGACCGAACGAAAGAACGTACGTGCGTACGTACCAAGAAACAAACGTACGTACGTACGATCGAGCGAACTAAGGAACGTGCGTACATGCGTCCGTACGAACGAACGAACGAACGTACGTCCGAACGTAGGTACGTATGAACGAACAAAAGAACGAACGAGCGTACGTACGTACGTAGTACGTACATTAGAATGAACAAACGAACGAATGTACGCACTTGTGCAAGAATGAAAGATCAAACGAACAAACAAACGAACGTACGTACGTCCGAACGAACGAACGAAGGAACGAACGAACGTACTTACGTACTTACGAACGTTCATACTTACGTACGTTCATACTTACGTACGTTCATACTTACGTATGTACGTAAAAACGTACAAACGAACGTACAAACCAACGTACATACGAAGGAACGAACTAGCAAAAGAACGACCGAACGAAAGAACTAACGAACGACCGAACAAAAGAACGTACGTGTGTACGTACGAAGAAATGAACGAACGAACAAACGACACAACGAAGAAACGAAGGTACGTTTGTACGTACGTTTATACGTAAGAATGAAGGAATGAACGAACGTAAGTACGTAGGAACGAACGAATGTACGTACGTACGAACAAACGTGCGTACGTATGTACGGACGAACGAACGAAAGAAGTAAAGAACGACGGAACGAAAGAACGTACGTGTGTACGTATGAAGAAACGAACGAACGAACAAACGATGGTACGTTTGTACGTACGTTCATAGGTGAGAATGAAGGAATGAACGAACGTAAGTACGAACGAACGTACGTACGTAGGAACGAACGTGCGTAGGTATGTACGAACGAACGACCAAACGATCGAAGGAACGAACGAAAGAACGAACGTACGTACGTAAGAACGAAAGACCGTACGTACATACGAACGAACAAACGAATGAACAAAGAAACGAAATGAATAAACGAGCGAACGTACTAACGAACGAACGAATGAAAGAACGTAAGTACGTAATTACGTAAGTACGAACGACCGTACGTAAGTACGTCCGAACGAACGAACGAGCGAAAGAACGAACGTATGTACGTACGTTAGTTCGGACGAACGATCGTAATTACGTACGTAGGTACGAACGAACGAACGTACTTGCGTGCGGACGAACGAACTATCGAAGGAACGAACGAAAGAACGAACGTACGTACGTAAGAAAGATCGTACGTACGTGCGTACATACGAACGAACGTACGTACGTACGTATGGACGTATGTACGTACGAACGTACATACGAAATAACGAACTAACGAAAGAACGAATGAAGGAAAGAACTAAAGAACGACCGAACGAAAGAACGTACGTGTGTACGTACGTAGCTAGAAACAAACGTACGTACGTACGATCGAGCGAACTAAGGAACGTGCGTACATACGTCCGTATGTACGAACGAACGAACGAACGAACGTACATCCGAATGTTGGTACGTACGAACGAACAAAAGAACGAACGATCGTATGTACGTACGTAGTACGTACGTTAGAATGAACAAACGAACGAACGTACGCACTTGTGAACGAAAGAAAGATCGAACGAACCAACAAAGGAACGTACGTATGTCCGAACGGGCGAACGAAAGACCGAACGATCGAAGGAACGAACGAAACAACGAACGTACGTACGTACGTACATACGAAAGAACGAATGAACTAACAAACGAACGTACACACGAAGGAACGAACTAGCGAAAGAACGAACGAACGAAAGAACTAACGAACGACCGAACAAAAGAACGTACGTGTGTACGTACGAAGAAACGAACGAACGAACAAGCGACACAACGAACAAACGAAGGTACGTTTGTACGTACGTTTATACGTAAGAATGAAGGAATGAACGAACGTAAGTACGTAGGAACGAACGAATGTACGTACGTACGAACGAACGAACGTGCGTACGTATGTACGGACGAACGAACGAAAGAAGTAAAGCACGACGGAACGAAAGAACGTACGTGTGTACGTATGAAGAAACGAACGAACGAACAATCTTTGTACGTAAGCACGTACGTTCATAGGTGAGAATGAAGAAATGAACGAACGTAAGTACGAACGAACGTACGTACGTAGGAACGAACGTGCGTAGGTATGTACGAACGAACGACCTAACGATCGAAGGAACGAACGAAAGAACGAACGTACGTACGTAAGAACGAAAGACCGTACGTACATACGAACGAACAAACGAATGAACAAAGAAACGAAATGAATAAACGTGCGAACGTACTAACGAACGAACGAATGAAAGAACGCAAGTACGTAATTACGTAAGTACGAACGACCGTACGTAAGTACGTCCGAACGAACGAACGAGCGAAAGAACGAACGTATGTACGTACGTTAGTTCGGACGAACGATCGTAATTACGTACGTAGGTACGAACGAACGAACGTACTTGCGTGCGGACGAACGAACTATCGAAGGAACGAACGAAAGAACGAACGTACGTACGTAAGAAAGATCGTACGTACGTGCGTACATACGAACGAACGTACGTACGTACGTATGGACGTATGTACGTACGAACGTACATACGAAATAACGAACTAACGAAAGAACGAATGAAGGAAAGAACTAAAGAACGACCGAACGAAAGAACGTACGTGTGTACGTACGTAGCTAGAAACAAACGTACGTACGTACGATCGAGCGAACTAAGGAACGTGCGTACATACGTCCGTATGTACGAACGAACGAACGAACGAACGTACATCCGAATGTTGGTACGTACGAACGAACAAAAGAACGAACGATCGTATGTACGTACGTAGTACGTACGTTAGAATGAACAAACGAACGAACGTACGCACTTGTGAACGAAAGAAAGATCGAACGAACCAACAAAGGAACGTACGTATGTCCGAACGGGCGAACGAAAGACCGAACGATCGAAGGAACGAACGAAACAACGAACGTACGTACGTACGTACATACGAAAGAACGAATGAACTAACAAACGAACGTACACACGAAGGAACGAACTAGCGAAAGAACGAACGAACGAAAGAACTAACGAACGACCGAACAAAAGAACGTACGTGTGTACGTACGAAGAAACGAACGAACGAACAAGCGACACAACGAACAAACGAAGGTACGTTTGTACGTACGTTTATACGTAAGAATGAAGGAATGAACGAACGTAAGTACGTAGGAACGAACAAATGTACGTACGTACGAACGAACGAACGTGCGTACGTATGTACGGACGAACGAACGAAAGAAGTAAAGAACGACGGAACGAAAGAACGTACGTGTGTACGTATGAAGAAACGAACGAACGAACAATCTTTGTACGTAAGCACGTACGTTCATAGGTGAGAATGAAGGAATGAACGAACGTAAGTACGAACGAACGTACGTACGTAGGAACGAACGTGCGTAGGTATGTACGAACGAACGACCTAACGATCGAAGGAACGAACGAAAGAACGAACGTACGTACGTAAGAACGAAAGACCGTACGTACATACGAACGAACAAACGAATGAACAAAGAAACGAAATGAATAAACGTGCGAACGTACTAACGAACGAACGAATGAAAGAACGTAAGTACGTAATTACGTAAGTACGAACGACCGTACGTAAGTACGTCCGAACGAACGAACGAGCGAAAGAACGAACGTATGTACGTACGTTAGTTCGGACGAACGATCGTAATTACGTACGTAGGTACGAACGAACGAACGTACTTGCGTGCGGACGAACGAACTATCGAAGGAACGAACGAAAGAACGAACGTACGTACGTAAGAAAGATCGTACGTACGTGCGTACATACGAACGAACGTACGTACGTACGTATGGACGTATGTACGTACGAACGTACATACGAAATAACGAACTAACGAAAGAACGAATGAAGGAAAGAACTAAAGAACGACCGAACGAAAGAACGTACGTGTGTACGTACGTAGCTAGAAACAAACGTACGTACGTACGATCGAGCGAACTAAGGAACGTGCGTACATACGTCCGTATGTACGAACGAACGAACGTACATCCGAATGTTGGTACGTACGAACGAACAAAAGAACGAACGAGCGTATGTACGTACGTAGTACGTACGTTAGAATGAACAAACGAACGAACGTACGCACTTGTGAACGAAAGAAAGATCGAACGAACCAACAAAGGAACGTACGTATGTCCGAACGGGCGAACGAAAGACCGAACGATCGAAGGAACGAACGAAACAACGAACGTACGTACGTACGTACATACGAAAGAACGAATGAACTAACAAACGAACGTACACACGAAGGAACGAACTAGCGAAAGAACGAACGAACGAAAGAACTAACGAACGACCGAACAAAAGAACGTACGTGTGTACGTACGAAGAAACGAACGAACGAACAAGCGACACAACGAACAAACGAAGGTACGTTTGTACGTACGTTTATACGTAAGAATGAAGGAATGAACGAACGTAAGTACGTAGGAACGAACAAATGTACGTACGTACGAACGAACGAACGTGCGTACGTATGTACGGACGAACGAACGAAAGAAGTAAAGAACGACGGAACGAAAGAACGTACGTGTGTACGTATGAAGAAACGAACGAACGAACAATCTTTGTACGTAAGCACGTACGTTCATAGGTGAGAATGAAGGAATGAACGAACGTAAGTACGAACGAACGTACGTACGTAGGAACGAACGTGCGTAGGTATGTACGAACGAACGACCTAACGATCGAAGGAACGAACGAAAGAACGAACGTACGTACGTAAGAACGAAAGACCGTACGCACATACGAACGAACAAACGAATGAACAAAGAAACGAAATGAATAAACGTGCGAACGTACTAACGAACGAACGAATGAAAGAACGTAAGTACGTAATTACGTAAGTACGAACGACCGTACGTAAGTACGTCCGAACGAACGAACGAGCGAAAGAACGAACGTATGTACGTACGTTAGTTCGGACGAACGATCGTAATTACGTACGTAGGTACGAACGAACGAACGTACTTGCGTGCGGACGAACGAACTATCGAAGGAACGAACGAAAGAACGAACGTACGTACGTAAGAAAGATCGTACGTACGTGCGTACATACGAACGAACGGACGTACGTACGTATGGACGTATGTACGTACGAACGTACATACGAAATAACGAACTAACGAAAGAACGAATGAAGGAAAGAACTAAAGAACGACCGAACGAAAGAACGTACGTGTGTACGTACGTAGCTAGAAACAAACGTACGTACGTACGATCGAGCGAACTAAGGAACGTGCGTACATACGTCCGTATGTACGAACGAACGAACGTACATCCGAATGTTGGTACGTACGAACGAACAAAAGAACGAACGAGCGTATGTACGTACGTAGTACGTACGTTAGAATGAACAAACGAACGAACGTACGCACTTGTGAACGAAAGAAAGATCGAACGAACCAACAAAGGAACGTACGTACGTCCGAACGTGCGAACGAAAGACCGAACGATCGAAGGAACGAACGAAACAACGAACGTACGTACGTACGTACATACGTTCGTTCTTTCGCTCGTTCGTTCGATCGTTCGTTCGGGCGGACATACTAACGTACGTTCGTTCGTTTGTTCGTTCGTACATACGTAATTACGTATGTACGTTCTTTCATTCGTTCTTTCGTTCGTTCGTTCGTTCGTACGTACATGCGTATGTACGTTCAATCGTTAGTTCCTTCATACGTTCGTTCGTTCGTACGTTCGTTCGTTCGTACATTCGCTCGTTTATTCATTTAGTTTCTTCGTTCATTCGTTCGTTCGTTCGTATGTACGTACGATCGTTCGTTCTTAGGTACGTAGGTAAGTTCGTTATTTCGTTCGTTCCATCGATCGTTTGGTTGTTGTTCGTACATACGTACGAACGAACGTGCGTACGTACGTTCGTTCGTTCATTCCTTCATTCTTACGTATGAACGTACGTACAAACGTACCTTCGTTTGTTCGTTGTGTTGTTTGTTCATTCGTTCGTTTCTTCGTACGTACACACGTACGGTCTTTCGTTCGGTCTTTCTTTAGTTCTTTCGTTCGTTCGTACGGACGTACTTACGTTTGTTCGGACGTACGTACGTTCGTTTGCTTGTTCGTTCGTTCTGTCGTATGCACGTCCGTTCGTTCGTTCTTACGTACGTGCGTACGTTCGTTCTTTCCTTCGTTCCTTCGATTGTTCGTACATATGTACGCACGTTCGTACATACGTACGTACGTACGTTCGTTCGTTCATTCCTTCATTCTTACGTATGAACGTACGTACATACGTATACCTTCGTTTGTTCGTTGTGTTGTTTGTTCGTTCGTTCGTTTCTCCGTACGTACACACGTACGTTCTTTCGTTCGGTCGTTCTTTCGCTAGTTCGTTCCTTCGTATGTACGTTCGTTTGTACAGACTTACATACATACGTAAGTACGAACGTACGTTCGTTCGTTAGTGCGTTCGTTCGTATGTACGTACGTACATTCGTTGTTTCTGTCGTTCTTTCGTTCGTTCCGACGTATGTACGTTCGTTTGTTTGTTTGTTCGATCTTTCTTTCGTTCACAAGTGCGTACGTTCGTTCGTTTTTTCGTTCGTTCATTTGTTCATTCTAATGTACGTACGTACGCTCGTTCGTTCCTTTGTTCGTTCGTACGTACCTACGTTCGGACGTACGTTCGTTCGTTCGTTCGTACGTACGGATGTATGTACGCACATTCCTCAGTTCGCTCGATCGTACGTACGTACGTTTGTTTCTTGATACGTTCTTTCGTTCTGTCGTTCGTTAGTTCTTTCCTTCGTTCTTTCTTTCGTTAGCTCGTTCTTTCGTATGTACGTTCGTTTGTACGTTAGTACGTACATACGTATGTACGTCCGTACGTCCGTCCGTCCGTTCGTTCGTATGTACGTACGTACGATCGTTCGTGCGTACGTACGTTCGTCCTTTAGTTGGTTCCTTCGATCGTTCGTTCGTTCGTTCGTCCGCACGTACGTACCTTCGTTCGTTCGTTCGTACCTACGTACGGAATTACGATCGTTCGTTCGTACTTACGTACATACATACGTTCGTTTTTTCGCTCGTTCGTTCGTTTGTATGTACGTACGATCGTTCATTCTTACGTACGATCGTACGTTCGTTCTTTCGTTCGTTCCTTCGATCGTTTGGTCGTTCGTTCTTACATACGTACGCACGTTCGTTCATTCATTCATTCTTACGTATGAACGTACGTACAAACGTACCTTCGTTTGTCCGTTCGTTCGTTTCTTCGTACGTACACACGTACGTTCTTTCTTTCGTTCGTTCGTTCTTTCGCTAGTTCGTTCCTTCGTATGTACGTTCATTTGTACGTTCTTACGTACATACGTAAGTACGAACGTACGTAAGTACGTTCGTTCGTTGGTTCGTTCGTATGTACGTTCGTTGTTTCGTTCGTTCCTTCGATCGTTCGGTCGTTCGTTCGTTCGTTCGAGCGTACGTACGTTCGTTCGTTTGTTCGTTCGATCTGTCTTTCGTTCACAAGTGCGTACGTTCGTTCGTTTGTTCGTTCGTTCGTTTGTTCATTCTAATGTACGTACTACGGAGGTATGTACGCTCGTTCGTTCTTTTACTCGTTGTTACGTACCTGCGTTCGGGCGTACGTTCGTTCGTTCGTTCTTTCGTACGTACGGACGTATGTACGCACGTTCCTTAGTTCGCTCGATCGTACGTACGTACGTTTGTTTCTTGGTACGTACGCACGTACGTTTGTTCATTCGTTCGTTTGTACGTACGTACGTTCTTTCCTTCGTTCGTTCGTTCTTACGTACGTGCGTTTGTCCTTTCAATCGTTAGTGCCTTCGTAGGTTTGTTCGATCGTACGTTCGTACGTTCGGTCGTTTATTCACTTCGTTTATTCGTTCATTCGTTCGTTCGTCCGTATGTACGTACGATCGTTCATTCCTTCATTCTTACGTGTGAACGTTCGTTCGTTTTTTCGTACGTACGCACGTACGTTCTTTCGTTCGGTCGTTCGTTAGTTCTTTCCTTCGTTCTTTCGTTAGTTCGTTTGTACGTTAGTACGTACATACGTAAGTACGTGTCTCCGTTCGGTTGTATGTACGCACGTACGTACGATCGTTCGTACGTACGTACGTTCCTTCTTTCGTTCGTTTCTTCGATCGTTCGTTCTTTCGTTCGTCCGCACATACTTACGTTCATTCGCTCGTACCTACGTACGTAATTACGATCGATCGTTCGTACTTACGTACGTACACACGTTCATTCTTTCGCTCGTTCGTTCGGTCGTTCTTTCGTTCGGACGTACTTGCGTACGTACGTTCAGTCGTTCGTTCGTTCGTACATACGTAATTACGTACGTACGTTCTTTCATTCGTTCGTACGTTCGTACGTACGTTTGTATGTACGTTCAATCGTTAGTTCCTTCGTTCGTACGTTCGTACATACGCACGTTCGTGTACGTTCGTACGTTCGCTCGTTTATTCATTTCGTTTCTTCGCTCATTCGCTCGTTCATTCGTATGTACGTACGATCGTTCGTTCTTTCATTCATTCCTTCGATCGTTTGGTCGTACGTTCGTACATACGTACGCACGTTTGTATGTACGTACGTTCATTCGTTCGTTCGGACGTACTTACCTTCGTTCATTCTTTCATCTTTACGTATGGACCTTCGTTCTTTTGTACGTACGATCGTTCGTTCTTACGTACATACGTACGTACGTACGTTCGTTCATTCGTTCGTTCCTTCGATCGTTTGGTTTTTTGTTCGTAAATACTTACGCACGTTCTTTCGTACGTACGTACATTCGTTCGTTCGTACGTACTTACGTTCGTTCTTTCCTTCATTCTTACGTATGAACGTATGTACAAACGTACCTTCGTTTGTTCGTAAGAACGTACAAACGAACGTACATACGAAGGAACGAACTAGCGAAAGAACGAACGAACGAAAGAACTAACGAACGACCGAACGAAAGAACGTACGTGTGTAAGTAAGAAGAAACGAACGAACGTACATCCCAACATAGGTACGTACGAACAAACGAACGTACGTACCTACGTAGTACGTACATTAGAATGAACAAACGAACAAACAAACAAACGAACGAACGAACGACCTAACGATCGAAGGAACGAACGAAACAAAGAACGCACGTACGAACGTACGTACGTACGAACGTACTTACGTAGGTACGTAAGAAAGTACAAACGAACGGACGAACGAACGAACCTACGTACATAAGAACGAACGAACGTATGAACGACGAAACGAAATGAATAAACGAACGAACGTACGTCCGAACATAGGTACGCACGAACGAACAAAAGAACGAACGAACGTACGTACGTAGTACGTACGTTAGAATGAACAAATGAACAAACGAACTAACGAACGAACGCACTTACGTACGTACGATCTTATATGCGTTCGTACTTGCGTATGTGCGTAAGAACGTACAAACGAACGTACATACGAAGGAACGTACTAGCGAAAGAACGAACGAACGAAAGAACTAAAGATCGACCGAACGATAGAACGGACGTGTGTACGTACGAAGAAACGAACGAACGAACAAACGACACAACGAACAAACGAAGGTACATTTGTACGTACGTTCATACGTAAGAATGAAGGAACGAACGAGCGTAAGTACGTACGAACGAACGAACGTAAGTACGTACGAAAGAATGGGCGTACGTATGTACGAACGAACGTCCAAACGATCGAAGGAACGAACGAAAGAACGTGCGTACGTACGTAAGAACAAACTATCGTACGTACATACGAACGAAAGAAAGAATGAACGAAGAAACGAAATGAATAAACGAGCGAACGTATGACCGAACGAACGTAAGAACGGACTAACGATTGAACGTACATACGCACGTACGTACCAACGAACGAAGGAATGATAGAACATATGTATGTAATTACGTATGTACGAACGAACGAACGTACGTACGTACGTCCGAACGATCGATCGATCGAACGAGGGAAAGAACGAACGTATGTACGTACGCAAGTACTAACGAATGATCGTAATTACGTACGTAGGTACGAACGATCGAACGTACTTACGTGCGGACTAACGAACGATCGAAGGAACGAAAGAAAGAACGAACGTACGTACGTACGAACGATCGTACGTACATGCGTACATACGAACGAACGAACGTATGGATGTACGTACGAACTTACGTATCGACATACGAAAGAACGAACTAACGAAAGAACGAACGAAGTAACGAACTAACGAACGACCGAACGAAAGAACGTACGTGCGTACGTACCAAGAAACAAACGTACGTACGTACGATCGAGCAAACTAAGGAACGTGCGTACATGCGTCCGTACGAACGAACGAACGAACGGACGTCCGAATGTAGGTACGTACGAACGAACAAAAGAACGAACGAGCGTACGTACGTACGTAGTACGTACATTAGAATGAACAAACAAACGAATGTACGCACTTGTCAAAGAATGAAAGATCAAACGAACAAACAAACGAACGTACGTACGTCCGAACGAACGAACGAACGATCGAAGGAACGAACGAAACAACGAACGTACGTACGTGCGTACATACGAACGAACGAACGTACGAACGTACTTACGTACGTTCATACTTACGTACGTTCATTCTTACGTACGTTCATACTTACGTACGTTCATACTTACGTATGTACGTAAAAACGTACAAACGAACGTACAAACCAACGTACATACGAAGGAACGAACTAGCGAAAGAACGACCGAACGAAAGAACTAACGAACGACCGAAGAAAAGAACGTACGTGTGTACGTACGAAGAAACGAACGAACGAACAAACGACACAACGAAGAAACGAAGGTACGTTTGTACGTACGTTTATACGTAAGAATGAAGGAATGAACGAACGTAAGTACGTACGAACGAACAAATGTACGTACGTACGAACGAACGTGCGTACGTATGTACGTTCTTACGTACGTACGTACGTACGTAAGAACGAACGATCGTACGTACATACTAACGAACGAATGAATGAATAAAAGAACGAACGTACGTCCGAACATAGGTACGTACGAACGAACAGAAGAACGAACGAACGTAGTACGTACATTAGAATGAACAAACGAACGAAGGAACGAACGTACGTACGTACGTCCGAACGAACGAACAAACGACCGTACGATCGAAGGAACGAACGAAACAAAGAACGTACGTACGTACGTAAATATGAACAAAGTAAAGAACGAACGTACTTACGTACGAACGTACTTATGTACGTACGTGCTTACGTACGTTCGTACTTGCGTATGTGCGTAAGAACGTACAAACAAACGCACATTCGAAGGAACGAACGAACGAAAGAAGTAAAGAACGACGGAACGAAAGAACGTACGTGTGTAGGTATGAAGAAACGAACGAACGAACAAACGACACAACGAACAAACGAAGGTACGTTTGTACGTACGTTCATAGGTAAGAATGAAGGAATGAACGAACGTAAGTACGTACGAACGAACGTACGTACGTAGGAACGAACGTGCGTAGGTATTTCCGAACGAACGACCAAACGATCGAAGGAACGAACGAAAGAACGAACGTAACGTACGTAAGAACGAATGATCGTACGTACATACGAACGAACAAACGAATGAACAAAGAAACGAAATGAATAAACGAGCAAACGTACTAACGAACGAACGAATGAAAGAACGTACGTACGTAATTACGTAAGTACGAACGACCGAACGTAAGTACGTCCGAACGAACGAAGGATCGAACGAACGAGCGAAAGAACGAATGTATGTACGTGCGTTAGTTCGGACGAACGATCGTAATTACGTACGTAAGTACGAACGAACGAACGTACTTGCGTGCGGACGAACGAACTATCGAAGGAACGAACGAAAGAACGAACGTACGTACGTAAGAACGATCGTACGTAAGGTGCGTACGTACGTGCGTACGTACGTGCGTACATACGAACGTACGTACGAACGTACAAACGAACGTACATACGAAATAACGAACTAACGAACGTACAAACGAACGTACATACGAAATAACGAACTAACGACCGAACGAACGAAGGAAAGAACTAACGAACGACCGAACGAAAGAAGGTACGTGTGTACGTACGAAGAAACGAACGAACGAACAAACGACACAACGAAGAAACGAAGGTATGTTTGTACGTACGTTTATACGTAGAATGAAGGAATGAACGAACGTAAGTACGTACGAACGAACGAATGTACGTACGTACGAACGAACGTGCGTACGTATGTACGGACGAACGACCAAACGATCGAAGGAACGAACGAAAAAACGAACGTACGTACGTACGTAAGAACGAATGATCGTACGTACATACTAACGAACGAATGACTGAATAAAAGAACGAACGTACGTCCGAACATAGGTACGTACGAACGAACAGAAAAACGAACGAACGTAGTACGTACATTAGAATGAACAAACGAACGAAGGAACGAACGTACGTACGTACGTCAGAACGTACGAACAAACGACCGTACGATCGAAGGAACGAACGAAACAAAGAACGTACGTACGTACGTAAATATGAACAAAGTAACGAACGAACGTACTTATGTACGTACGTGCTTACGTACGTTCGTACTTGCATATGTGCGTAAGAATGTACAAACAAACGCACATTCGAAGGAACGAACGAACGAAAGAAGTAAAGAACGACGGAACGAAAGAACGTACGTGTGTACGTATGAAGAAACGAACGAACGAACAAACGACACAACGAACAAACGAAGGTACGTTTGTACGTACGTTCATAGGTAAGAATGAAGGAATGAACGAACGTAAGTACGTACGAACGAACGTACGTACGTAGGAACGAACGTGCGTAGGTATTTCCGAATGAACGACCAAACGATCGAAGGAACGAACGAAAGAACGAACGTACGTACGTAAGAACGAAAGATCGTACGTACATACGAACGAACAAACGAATGAACAAAGAAACGAAATGAATAAACGAGCGAACGTACGAACGAACGAACGAATGAAAGAACGTACGTACGTAATTACGTAAGTACGAACGACCGAACGTAAGTACGTAAGTACGTCCGAACGAACGAAGGATCGAACGAACGAGCGAAAGAACGAACGTATGTACGTACGTTAGTTCGGACGAACGATCGTAATTACGTACGTAGGTACGAACGAACGAACGTACTTGCGTGCGGACGAACGAACTATCGAAGTAACGAGCGAAAGAACGAACGTACGTACGTAAGAACGATCGTACGTACGTGCGTACATGGACGTATGTACGTACGAACGTACATACGAAATAACGAACTAACGAAAGAACGAACGAAGGAAAGAACGTACGTGTGTACGTAGCTAGAAACAAACGTACGTACGTACGATCGAGCGAACTAAGGAACGTGCGTACATACGTCCGTATGTACGAACGAACGTACATCCGAATGTTGGTACGTACGAACGAACAAAAGAACGAACGAGCGTATGTACGTACGTAGTACGTACGTTAGAATGAACAAGCGAACGAAAGTACGCACTTGTGAACGAAAGAAAGATCGATCCAACCAACAAAGGAACGTACGCACGTCCGAACGGGCGAACGAAAGACCGAACGATCGAAGGAACGAACGAAACAACGAACGTACGTACGTACGTACATACGAACGAACGAATGAACTAACAAACGAACGTACACACGAAGGAACGAATTAGCGAAAGAACTAACGAAATACCGAACGAAAGAACGTGTATACGTACGAAGAAAGGAACGAACGAGCAAACGACACAACGAACAAACGAAGGTATGTTTGTACGTACGTTCATACATAAGAATGAAGGAGAGAACGAGCGTAAGTACGTACGAACGAACGAATGTACGTGCGTATGAACGAACGTGCGTACGTATTTACGAACGAACGACCAAACGATCGATGGAACGAACGACTAAACGATCGATGGAACGAACGAAAGAACGAACGTACGTACGTACGTTAGAACGAACGTACGTGCATACGTAAGAACGAACGATCGTACGTACATACGAACGAATGAACGAAGAAACCAAATGAATAAACGAACGAACGAACGACCGAACGATTGAAGGAACGTTTGCTTCTTTGTACGTACGCACGTACGTTCTTTCGTTCGGTCGTTCGTTAGTTCTTTCCTTCCTTCGTTCTTTCGTATGTACGTTCGTTTGTACGTTCGTACGTACGTAGGTAAATTCGTACGTACGTCCGTAGTTCGTTAGTTCGCATGGACGCACGTACGTACGATCGTTCGTACGTACGTTCGTTCTTTCGTTCGTTCGTTCGTTAGTACATACATGCGTATGTACGTTCAATCGTTAGTTCCTTCATACGTTCGTTCGTACGTTCGTTCGTTCGTACATTCGCTCGTTTATTCATTTAGTTTCTTCGTTCATTCGTTCGTTCGTTCGTATGTACGTACGATCGTTCGTTCTTACGTACGTAGGTACGTTCGTTCCATCGATCGTTTGATTGTTCGTTCGTACATACGTACGAACGAACGTGCGTACGTACGTTCGTCGGTACTTACGTTCGTCGGTACTTACGTTCGTTCATTCCTTCATTCTTATGTATGAACGTACGTACAAACGTACCTTCGTTTGTTCGTTGTGTTGTTTGTTCATTCGTTCGTTTCTTCGTACGTACACACGTACGGTCTTTCGTTCGGTCTTCGTTGTACTTAGGTTTGTTCGGACGTACGTACGTTCGTTTGCTTGTTCGTTCGATCTTTCTTTCGTTCACAAGTGCGTACGTTCGTTCGTTTGTTCGTTTGTTCATTCTAATGTAAGTAGTACCTACGTACGTACGTTCGTTCGTTAGTGCGTTCGTTCGTATGTACGTACGTACATTCGTTGTTTCGGTCGTTCCTTCGTTCGTTCCGACGTATGTACGTTCGTTTGTTTGTTTGTTCGGTCTTTCTTTCGTTCACAAGTGCGTACGTTCGTTCGTTCCTTTGTTCGTTCGTACGTACCAACGTTCGGACGTACGTTCGTTCGTTCGTTCGTACGTACGGATGTATGTACGCACATTCCTCAGTTCGCTCGATCGTACGTACGTTTGTTTCTTGATACGTTCTTTCGTTCTGTCGTTCGTTAGTTCTTTCCTTCGTTCTTTCTTTCGTTAGCTCGTTCTTTCGTATGTACGTTCGTTTGTACGTTCGTACGTACATACGTATGTACGTCCGTACGTCCGTCCGTCCGTTCTTTCGTATGTACGTACGTACGATCGTTCGTGCGTACGTATGTTCGTTCTTTCGTTGGTTCCTTCGATCGTTCGTTCGTTCGTTCGTCCGCACGTACGTACGTTCGTTCGTTCGTACCTACGTACGTACGTTCGTTCGTTCGTACCTACGTACGTAATTACGATCGTTCGTTCGTACTTACGTACATACATACGTTCGTTCTTTCGCTCGTTCGTTCGTTTGTATGTACGTACGATCGTTCATGCTTACGTACGATCGTACGTTCGTTCTTTCGTTCGTTCCTTCGATCGTTTGGTCGTTCGTTCTTAAATACGTACCCATGTTCGTTCATTCATTCATTCTTACGTATGAACGTACGTACAAACGTACCTTCGTTTGTCCGTTCGTTCGTTTCTTTGTACGTACACACGTACGTTCTTTCTTCCGTTCGTTCTTTAGTTCTTTCGTTCGTTCGTTCTTTCGTTGGTTCGTTCGTATGTACGTTCGTTGTTTCGTTCGTTCGTTTGATCGTCCGTTCGTTCGGACGTACTTACGTACGTACGTTTGTTCATTCGTTCGTTTGTACGTACGTACGTTCTTTCCTTCGTTCTTTCGTTAGTTCGTTCCTTCGTATGTACGTTCGTTTGTACGTTAGTACGTACATACGTAAGTACGTGCCTCCGTTCGGTCGTATGTACGCACGTACGTACGATCGTTCGTACGTACGTACGTTCCTTCTTTCGTTCGTTTCTTCGATCGTTCGTTCTTTCGTTCGTCCGCACATACGTACGTTCATTCGTTCGTACCTACGTACGTAATTACGATCGATCGTTCGTACTTACGTACGTACACACGTTCATTCTTTCGCTCGTTCGTTCGGTCGTTCTTTCGTTCGGACGTACTTGCGTACGTACGTTCAGTCTTTCGGTCGTTCGTACATACGTAATTACGTACGTACGTTCTTTCATTCGTTCGTACGTTCGTACGTACGTTTGTATGTACGTTCAATCGTTATTTCCTTCGTTCGTACGTTCGTACATACGCACGTTCGTTCGTTCGTACGTTCGCTCGTTTATTCATCTCGTTTCTTCGTTCATTCGCTCGTTCCTTCGTATGTACGTTCATTTGTATGTTCTTACGTACGTACGTTCGTTCGTTGGTTCGTTCGTATGTACGTTCGTTGTTTCGTTCGTTCCTTCGATCGTTCGGTCGTTCGTTCGTTCGTTCGAACTTACGTACGTTCGTTCGTTTGTTCGTTCGATCTGTCTTTCGATCACAAGTGCGTACGTTCGTTCGTTCGTTTGTTCATTCTAATGTACGTACTACTTAGGTACGTACGCTCGTTCGTTCTTTTATTCGTTGTTACGTACCTGCTTTCGGGCGTACGTTCGTTCGTTCGTTCGTACGTACGGACGTATGTACGCACGTTCCTTAGTTCGCTCGATCGTACGTACGTACGTTTGTTTCTTGGTACTTACGCACGTACGGTCTTTCGTTCGTTCTTTCGTTAGTTCGTTCCTTCGTATGTACGTTCGTTTGTACGTTCGTACGTACATACGTAAGTACGTAGTACGTCCGTACGTTCGTTCGTTCGTATGTACGCACGTACGTACGATCGTTCGTACGTACGTACGTTCGTTCTTTCGTTCGTTCGTTCGTTCGTCCGTCCGCACGTACATACGTAATTACAATCGTTCGTTCGTACTTACTTACGTACATACGTTCGTTCTTTCGCTCGTTCGTTCGATCGTCCGTTCGTTCGGACGTACTTACGTACGTACGTTTGTTCATTCGTTCGTTTGTACGTACGTACGTTCTTTCCTTCGTTCTTTCGTTAGTTCGTTCCTTCGTATGTACGTTCGTTTGTACGTTAGTACGTACATACGTAAGTACGTGCCTCCGTTCGGTCGTATGTACGCACGTACGTACGATCGTTCGTACGTACGTACGTTCCTTCTTTCGTTCGTTTCTTCGATCGTTCTTTCTTTCGTTCGTCCGCACATACGTACGTTCATTCGTTCGTACCTACGTACGTAATTACGATCGATCGTTCGTACTTACGTACGTACACACGTTCATTCTTTCGCTCGTTCGTTCGTATGTACGTACGATCGTTCGTTCTTTCATTCATTCCTTCGATCGTTTGGTCGTACGTTCGTACATACGTACGCACGTTTGTATGTACGTACGTTTGTATGTACGTACGTTTGTATGTACGTACGTTCATTCGTTCGTTCGGAGTACTTACCTTCGTTCATTCTTTCATCTTTACGTATGAACGTTCGTTCTTTTGTACGTACGATCGTTCGTTCTTACGTACGTACGTTCGTTCATTCGTTCGTTCCTTCGATCGTTTGGTTTTTTGTTCGTAAATACTTACGCACGTTCGTTCGTACGGTCGTTCATTCCTTCATTCTTACGTATGAACGTATGTACAAACGTACCTTCGTTTGTTCGTAAGAACGTACAAACGAACGTACATACGAAGGAACGAACTAGCGAAAGAACGAACGAACGAAAGAACTAACGAACGACCGAACGAAAGAACGTACGTGTGTAAGTAAGAAGAAACGAACGAACGTACATCCGAACATAGGTACGTACGAACGAACAAAAGAACGAACGAACGTACGTACCTACGTAGTACGTACATTAGAATGAACAAACGAACAAACAAACAAACGAACGAACGAACGACCTAACGATCGAAGGAACGAACGAAACAAAGAACGCACGTACGAACGTACGTACGTACGAACGTACGTACGTACGAACGTACTTACGTATGTACGTAAGAAAGTACAAACGAACGGACGAACGAACGAACCTACGTACATAAGAACGAACGAACGAATGAACGACGAAACGTAATGAATAAACGAACGAACGTACGTCCGAACATAGGTACGTACGAACGAACAAAAGAACGAACGAACGTACGTACGTACGTAGTACGTACATTAGAATGAACAAACGAACAAACGAACTAACGAACGAACGCACTTACGTACGTACGAGCTTCTATGCGTTCGTACTTGCGTATGTGCGTAAGAACGTACAAACGAACGTACATATGAAGGAACGTACTAGCGAAAGAACGAACGAACGAAAGAACTAAAGAACGACCGAACGAAAGAACGTACGTGTGTATGTACGAAGAAACGAACGAACGAACAAACGACACAACGAACAAACGAAGGTACATTTGTACGTACGTTCATACGTAAGAATGAAGGAACGAACGAGCGTAAGTACGTACGAACGAACGAACGTAAGTACGTACGAAAGAATGGGCGTACGTATGTACGAACGAACGTCCAAACGATCGAAGGAACGAACGAAAGAACGTGCGTACGTACGTAAGAACAAACTATCGTACGTACATACCAACGAAAGAACGAATGAACGAAGAAACGGAATGAATAAACGAGCGAACGTATGAACGAACGAACGTACGAACGGACTAACGATTGAACGTACATACGCACGTACGTACGAACGAACGAAGGAATGATAGAACGTATGTATGTAATTACGTATGTCCGAACGAACGAACGTACGTACGTACGTCCGAACAATCGATCGAACGAGGGAAAGAACGAACGTATGTACGTACGCAAGTACTAACGAATGATCGTAATTACGTACGTAAGTACGAACGAACGAACGTACTTACGTGCGGACTAACGAACGATCGAAGGAACGAACGAAAGAACGAACGTACGTACGTACGAACGATCATACGTACATGCGTACATACGAACGAACGAACGCATGGACGTACGTACGTACTTACGTATCGACATACGAAAGAACGAACTAACGATAGAACGAACGAAGTAACGAACTAACGAACGACCGAACGAAAGAACGTACGTGCGTACGTACCAAGAAACAAACGTACGTACGTACGATCGAGCGAACTAAGGAACGTGCGTACATGCGTCCGTACGAACGAACGAACGAACGTACGTCCGAACGTAGGTACGTACGAACGAACAAACGAACGAACGAACGTACGTACGTACGTAGTACGTACATTAGAATGAACAAACAAACGAATGAACAAACGAACGAATGTACGCACATGTGCAAGAATGAAAGATCAAACGAACAAACAAACGAACGTACGTACGTCCGAACGAACGAACGAACAATCGAAGGAACGAACGAAACAACGAACGTACGTACGTGTGTACATACGAACGAACGAACGTACGAACGTACTTACGAACGTTCATACTTACGTACGTTCATACTTACGTACGTTCATACTTACGTATGTACGTAAAAACGTACAAACGAACGTACAAACCAACGTACATACGAAGGAACGAACTAGCGAAAGAACGACCGAACGAAAGAACTAACGAACGACCGAAAAAAAGAACGTACGTGTGTACGTACGAAGAAATGAACGAACGAACAAACGACACAACGAAGAAACGAAGGTACGTTTGTACGTACGTTTATACGTAAGAATGAAGGAATGAACGAACGTAAGTATGTACGAACGAACGAATGTACGTACGAACGAACGAACGTGCGTACGTATGTACGGACGAACGACCAAACGATCGAAGGAACGAACGAAAAAACGAACGTATGTACGTACGTAAGAACGAACGATCGTACGTACATACTAACGAACGAATGAATGAATAAAAGAACGAACGTACGTCCGAACATAGGTACGTACGAACGAACAGAAGAAAGATCGAACGTAGTACGTACATTAGAATGAACAAACGAACGTACGTACGTACGTCCGAACGAACGAACAAACGACCGTACGATCGAAGGAACGAACGAAACAAAGAACGTACGTACGTACGTAAATATGAACAAAGTAACGAACGAACGTACTTACGTACGAACATACTTATGTACGTACGTGCTTACGTACGTTCGTACTTGCGTATGTGCGTAAGAACGTACAAACAAACGTTTGTACGTACGTTCATAGGTAAGAATGAAGGAATGAACGAACGTAAGTACGTACGAACGTAAGTACGTACGAACGTAAGTACGTACGAACGAACGTACGTAGGTATTTCCGAACAAACGACCAAACGATCGAAGGAACGAACGAAAGAACGAACGTACGTACGTAAGAACGAAAGATCGTACGTACATACGAACGAACAAACGAATGAACACAGAAACGAAATGAATAAATGAGCGAACGTACTAACGAACTAACGAATGAAAGAACGTACGTACGTAATTACGTAAGTACGAACGACCGAACGTAAGTACGTACGAAAGAATGGGCGTACGTATGTAAGAACGAACGTCCAAACGATCGAAGGAACGAACGAAAGAACGTGCGTACGTACGTAAGAACAAACTATCGTACGTACATACCAACGAAAGAACGAATGAACGAAGAAACGAAATGAATAAACGAGCGAACGTATGAACGAACGAACGTACGAACGGACTAACGATTGAACGTACATACGCACGTACGTACGAACGAACGAAGGAATGATAGAACGTATGTATGTAATTACGTATGTACGAACGAACGAACGTACGTACGTCCGAACGGCCGAACGATCGATCTAACGAGGGAAAGAACGAACGTATGTACGTACCCAAGTACTAACGAATGATCGTAATTACGTACGTAGGTACGAACGAACGAAAGTACTTACGTGCGGACTAACGAACGAACGAAAGAACGAACGTACGTACGAACGATCGTACGTACATGCGTACATACAGACGAACGAACGTATGGACGTACGTACGTACTTACGTATCGACGTACGAACGTACAAACGAAGGTACATACGAAAGAACGAACTAACGAAAGAACGAACTAACGAAAGAACGAACGAAGTAACGAACTAACGAACGACCGAACGAAAGAACGTAAGTGCGTACGTACCAAGAAACAAACGTACGTACGTACGATCGAGCGAACTAAGGAACGTGCGTACATGCGTCCGTACGAACGAACGAACGTACGTCCGAACGTAGGTACGTACGAACGAACAAAAGAACGAACGAGCGTATGTACGTACATAGTACGTACATTAGAATGAACAAAGAAACAAATGAACAAACGAACGAATGTACGCACTTGTGAAAGAATGAAAGATCAAACGAACAAACAAACGAACGTACGTACGTCCGAACGAACGAACGAACGATCGAAGGAACGAACGAAACAACGAACGTACGTACGTGTGTACATACGAACGAACGTACGAACGTACTTACGTACGTTCATACTTACGTATGTACGTAAAAACGTACAAACGAACGTACAAACCAACGTACATACGAAGGAACGAACTAGCGAAAGAACGAACGAACGAAAGAACTAACGAACGACCGAACAAAAGAACGTACGTGTGTACGTACGAAGAAACGAACGAACGAACAAACGACACAACGAAGAAACGAATGTACGTTTGTACGTACGTTTATACGTAAGAATGAAGGAATGAACGAACGTAAGTACGTAGGAACGAACGAATGTACGTACGTACGAACGAACGTGCGCACGTATGTACGGACGAACGAACGAAAGAAGTAAAGAACGACGGAACGAAAGAACGTACGTGTGTACGTATGAAGAAACGAACGAACGAACAAACGAAGGTACGCTTGTACGTACGTTCATAGGTGAGAATGAAGGAATGAACGAACGTAAGTACGAACGAACGTACGTATGTAGGAACGAACGTGCGTAGGTATGTACGAACGAACGACCAAACGATCGAAGGAACGAACGAAAGAACGAACGTACGTACGTAAGAACGAAAGACCGTACGTACATACGAACGAACAAACGAATGAACAAAGAAACGAAATGAATAAACGAGCGAACGTACTAACGAACGAACGAATGAAAGAACGTAAGTACGTAATTACGTAAGTACGAACGACCGTCCGTAAGTACGTCCGAACGAACGAACGAGCGAAAGAACGAACGTGTGTACGTACGTTAGTTCGGACGAACGATCGTAATTACGTACGTAGGTACGAACGAACGAACGTACTTGCGTGCGGACGAACGAACTATCGAAGGAACGAACGAAAGAACGAACGTACGTACGTAAGAAAGATCGTACGTACGTGCGTACATACGAACGAACGTACGTACGTACGTATGGACGTATGTACGTACGAACGTACATACGAAATAACGAACTAACGAAAGAACGAATGAAGGAAAGAACTAAAGAACGACCGAACGAAAGAACGTACGTGTGTACGTACGTAGCTAGAAACAAACGTACGTACGTACGATCGAGCGAACTAAGGAACGTGCGTACATACGTCCGTATGTACGAACGAACGAACGAACGAACGTACATCCGAATGTTGGTACGTACGAACGAACAAAAGAACGAACGAGCGTATGTACGTACGTAGTACGTACGTTAGAATGAACAAACGAACGAACGTACGCACTTGTGAACGAAAGAAAGATCGAACGAACCAACAAAGGAACGTACGTACGTCCGAACGGGCGAACGAAAGACCGAACGATCGAAGGAACGAACGAAACAACGAACGTACGTACGTACGTACATACGAAAGAACGAATGAACTAACAAACGAACGTACACACGAAGGAACGAACTAGCGAAAGAACGAACGAACGAAAGAACTAACGAACGACCGAACAAAAGAACGTACGTGTGTACGTACGAAGAAACGAACGAACGAACAAACGACACAACGAACAAACGAAGGTACGTTTGTACGTACGTTTATACGTAAGAATGAAGGAATGAACGAACGTAAGTACGTAGGAACGAACGAATGTACGTACGTACGAACGAACGAACGTGCGTACGTATGTACGGACGAACGAACGAAAGAAGTAAAGAACGACGGAACGAAAGAACGTACGTGTGTACGTATGAAGAAACGAACGAACGAACAAACGAAGGTACGTTTGTACGTACGTTCATAGGTGAGAATGAAGGAATGAACGAGCGTAAGTACGAACGAACGTACGTACGTAGGAACGAACGTGCGTAGGTATGTACGAACGAACGACCAAACGATCAAAGGAACGAACGAAAGAACGAACGTACGTACGTAAGAACGAAAGACCGTACGTACATACGAACGAACAAACGAATGAACAAAGAAACGAAATGAATAAACGAGCGAACGTACTAACGAACGAACGAATGAAAGAACGTAAGTACGTAATTACGTAAGTACGAACGACCGTACGTAAGTACGTCCGAACGAACGAACGAGCGAAAGAAAGAACGAAAGAACGAACGTACATACGTAAGAACGAATGAACTAACAAACGAACGTACACACGAAGGAACGAATTAGCGAAAGAACTAACGAAATACCGAACGAAAGAACGTGTATACGTACGAAGAAACGAACGAACGAGCAAACGACACAACGAACAAACGAATTGTATGTTTGTACGTACGTTCATACATAAGAATGAAGGAGAGAACGAGCGTAAGTACGTACGAACGAACGAATGTACGTGCGTATGAACGAACGTGCGTACGTATTTACGAACGAACGACCAAACGATCGATGGAACGAACGACTAAACGATCGATGGAACGAACGAAAGAACGAACGTACGTACGTACGTAAGAACGAACGTACGTACATACGTAAGAACGAACGATCGTACGTACATACGAACGAATGAACGAAGAAACCAAATGAATAAACGAACGAACGAACGACCGAACGATTGAAGGAACGTTTGCTTCTTTGTACGTACGTTCTTTCGTTCGGTCGTTCGTTAGTTCTTTCCTTCATTCTTTCTCTCGTATATACGTTCGTTTGTACGTTCGTACGTACATCCGTACGTTCGTTAGTTAGCATGGACGCACGTACGTACGATCGTTCGTACGTACGTTCGTTGTTTCGTTCGTTCCTTCGATCTTTCCTTCGTCCGCACGTAAGTACGTTCGTTCGTTCGTATCTACGTACGTAATTACGATCGTTCGTACGTACTTACGTAGGTACATACGTTCGTTCTTTCGCTCGTTCGTTCGATCGTTCGTTCGGGCGGACATACTAACGTACGTTCGTTCGTTTGTTCGTTCGTACATACGTAATTACGTATGTACGTTCTTTCATTCGTTCTTTCGTTCGTTCGTTCGTTCGTACGTACATGCGTATGTACGTTCAATCGTTAGTTCCTTCATACGTTCGTTCGTTCGTACGTTCGTTCGTTCGTACGTTCGTTCGTTCGTACATTCGCTCGTTTATTCATTTAGTTTCTTCGTTCATTCGTTCGTTCGTTCGTATGTACGTACGATCGTTCGTTCTTAGGTACGTAGGTACGTTCGTTATTTCGTTCGTTCCATCGATCGTTTGGTTGTTCGTTCGTACATACGTACGAACGAACGTGCGTACGTACGTTCGTTCGTTCATTCCTTCATTCTTACGTATGAACGTACGTACAAACGTACCTTCGTTTGTTCGTTGTGTTGTTTGTTCATTCGTTCGTTTCTTCGTACGTACACACGTACGGTCTTTCGTTCGGTCTTTCTTTAGTTCTTTCGTTCGTTCGTACGGACGTACTTACGTTTGTTCGGACGTACGTACGTTCGTTTGCTTGTTCGTTCGTTCGTTCGTATGCACGTCCGTTCGTTCGTTCTTACGTACGTGCGTACGTTCGTTCTTTCCTTCGTTCCTTCGATTGTTCGTACATATGTACGCACGTTCGTACATACGTACGTACGTACGTTCGTTCGTTCATTCCTTCATTCTTACGTATGAACGTACGTACATACGTATACCTTCGTTTGTTCGTTGTGTTGTTTGTTCGTTCGTTCGTTTCTCCGTACGCACACACGTACGTTCTTTCGTTCGGTCGTTCTTTCGCTAGTTCGTTCCTTCGTATGTACGTTCGTTTGTACAGTCTTACATACATACGTAAGTACGAACGTACGTTCGTTCGTTAGTGCGTTCGTTCGTATGTACGTACGTACATTCGTTGTTTCGGTCGTTCCTTCGTTCGTTCCGACGTATGTACGTTCGTTTGTTTGTTTGTTCGATCTTTCTTTCGTTCACAAGTGCGTACGTTCGTTCGTTTTTTCGTTCGTTCATTTGTTCATTCTAATGTACGTACGTACGCTCGTTCGTTCCTTTGTTCGTTCGTACGTACCTACGTTCGGACGTACGATAGTTCGTTCGTTCGTACGTACGGATGTATGTACGCACATTCCTCAGTTCGCTCGATCGTACGTACGTACGTTTGTTTCTTGATACGTTCTTTCGTTCTGTCGTTCGTTAGTTCTTTCCTTCGTTCTTTCTTTCGTTAGCTCGTTCTTTCGTATGTACGTTCGTTTGTACGTTAGTACTTACATACGTATGTACGTCCGTACGTCCGTCCGTCCGTTCGTTCGTATGTACGTACGTACGATCGTTCGTGCGTACGTACGTTCGTCCTTTAGTTGGTTCTTTCGATCGTTCGTTCGTTCGTTCGTCCGCACGTACGTACGTTCGTTCGTTCGTTCGTACCTACGTACGGAATTACGATCGTTCGTTCGTACTTACGTACATACATACGTTCGTTTTTTCGCTCGTTCGTTCGTTTGTATGTACGTACGATCGTTCATTCTTACGTACGATCGTACGTTCGTTCTTTCGTTCGTTCCTTCGATCGTTTGGTCGTTCGTTCTTACATACGTACGCACGTTCGTTCATTCATTCATTCTTACGTATGAACGTACGTACAAACGTACCTTCGTTTGTCCGTTCGTTCGTTTCTTCGTACGTACACACGTACGTTCTTTCTTTCGTTCGTTCGTTCTTTCGCTAGTTCGTTCCTTCGTATGTACGTTCATTTGTACGTTCTTACGTACATACGTAAGTACGAACGTACGTAAGTACGTTCGTACGTACGTACGTTCGTTCGTTGGTTCGTTCGTATGTACATTCGTTGTTTCGTTCGTTCCTTCGATCGTTCGGTCGTTCGTTCGTTCGTTCGTTTGTTCATTCTAATGTACGTACTACGGAGGTATGTACGCTCGTTCGTTCTTTTACTCGTTGTTACGTACCTGCGTTCGGGCGTACGTTCGTTCGTTCGTTCTTTCGTACGTACGGACGTATGTACGCACGTTCCTTAGTTCGCTCGATCGTACGTACGTACGTTTGTTTCTTGGTACTTACGCACGTACGTTTGTTCATTCGTTCGTTTGTACGTACGTACGTTCTTTCCTTCGTTCGTTCGTTCTTACGTACGTGCGTTTGTCCTTTCAATCGTTAGTTCCTTCGTAGGTTTGTTCGATCGTACGTTCGTACGTTCGGTCGTTTATTCACTTCGTTTATTCGTTCATTCGTTCGTTCGTTCGTATGTACGTACGATCGTTCATTCCTTCATTCTTACGTGTGAACGTTCGTTCGTTTTTTCGTACGTACGCACGTACGTTCTTTCGTTCGGTCGTTCGTTAGTTCTTTCCTTCGTTCTTTCGTTAGTTCGTTCCTTCGTATGTACGTTCGTTTGTACGTTAGTACGTACATACTTAAGTACGTGTCTCCGTTCGGTTGTATGTACGCACGTACGTACGATCGTTCGTACGTACGTACGTTCCTTCTTTCGTTCGTTTCTTCGATCGTTCGTTCTTTCGTTCGTCCGCACATACGTACTTCATTCGTTCGTACCTACGTACGTAATTACGATCGATCGTTCGTACTTACGTACGTACACACGTTCATTCTTTCGCTCGTTCGTTCGGTCGTTCTTTCGTTCGGACGTACTTGCGTACGTACGTTCAGTCGTTCGTTCGTTCGTACATACGTAATTACGTACGTACGTTCTTTCATTCGTTCGTACGTTCGTACGTACGTTTGTATGTACGTTCAATCGTTAGTTCCTTCGTTCGTACGTTCGTACATACGCACGTTCGTGTACGTTCGTACGTTCGCTCGTTTATTCATTTCGTTTCTTCGCTCATTCGCTCGTTCATTCGTATGTACGTACGATCGTTCGTTCTTTCATTCATTCCTTCGATCGTTTGGTCGTACGTTCGTACATACGTACGCACGTTTGTATGTACGTACGTTCATTCGTTCGTTCGGACGTACTTACCTTCGTTCATTCTTTCATCTTTACGTATGAACCTTCGTTCTTTTGTACGTACGGTCGTTCGTTCTTACGTACGTACGTTCGTTCATTCGTTCGTTCCTTCGATCGTTTGGTTTTTTGTTCGTAAATACTTACGCACGTTCGTTCGTACGTACGTACATTCGTTCGTTCGTACGTACTTACGTTCGTTCTTTCCTTCATTCTTACGTATGAACGTATGTACAAACGTACCTTCGTTTGTTCGTAAGAACGTACAAACGAACGTACATACGAAGGAACGAACTAGCGAAAGAACGAACGAACGAAAGAACTAACGAACGACCGAACGAAAGGACGTACGTGTGTAAGTAAGAAGAAACGAACGAACGTACATCCCAACATAGGTACGTACGAACAAACGAACGTACGTACCTACGTAGTACGTACATTAGAATGAACAAACGAACAAACAAACAAACGAACGAACGAACGACCTAACGATCGAAGGAACGAACGAAACAAAGAACGCACGTACGAACGTACGTACGTACGAACGTACTTACGTAGGTACGTAAGAAAGTACAAACGAACGGACGAACGAACGATCCTACGTACATAAGAACGAACGAACGTATGAACGACGAAACGAAATGAATAAACGAACGAACGTACGTCCGAACATAGGTACGTACGAACGAACAAAAGAACGAACGAACGTACGTACGTACGTAGTACGTACGTTAGAATGAACAAACGAACAAACGAACTAACGAACGAACGCACTTACGTACGTACGAGCTTATATGCGTTCGTACTTGCGTATGTGCGTAAGAACGTACAAACGAACGTACATACGAAGGAACGTACTAGCGAAAGAACGAACGAACGAAAGAACTAAAGATCGACTGAACGATAGAACGGACGTGTGTACGTACGAAGAAACGAACGAACGAACAAACGACACAACGAACAAACGAAGGTACATTTGTACGTACGTTCATACGTAAGAATGAAGGAACGAACGAGCGTAAGTACGTACGAACGAACGAACGTAAGTACGTACGAAAGAATGGGCGTACGTATGTACGAACGAACGTCCAAACGATCGAAGGAACGAACGAAAGAACGTGCGTACGTACGTAAGAACAAACTATCGTACGTTCATACGAACGAAAGAAAGAATGAACGAAGAAACGAAATGAATAAACGAGCGAACGTATGACCGAACGAACGTAAGAACGGACTAACGATTGAACGTACATACGCACGTACGTACCAACGAACGAAGGAATGATAGAACGTATGTATGTAATTACGTATGTACGAACGAACGAACGTACGTACGTACGTCCGAACGATCGATCGATAGAACGAGGGAAAGAACGAACGTATGTACGTACGCAAGTACTAACGAATGATCGTAATTACGTACGTAGGTACGAACGATCGAACGTACTTACGTGCGGACTAACGAACGATCGAAGGAACGAAAGAAAGAACGAACGTACGTACGTACGAACGATCGTACGTACATGCGTACATACGAACGAACGAACGTATGGATGTACGTACGAACTTACGTATCGACATACGAAAGAACGAACTAACGAAAGAACGAACGAAGTAACGAACTAACGAACGACCGAACGAAAGAACGTACGTGCGTACGTACCAAGAAACAAACGTACGTACGTACGATCGAGCAAACTAAGGAACGTGCGTACATGCGTCCGTACGAACGAACGAACGAACGTACGTCCGAATGTAGGTACGTACGAACGAACAAAAGAACGAACGAGCGTACGTACGTACGTAGTACGTACATTAGAATGAACAAACAAACGAATGAACAAACGAACGAATGTACGCACTTGTCAAAGAATGAAAGATCAAACGAACAAACAAACGAACGTACGTACGTCCGAACGAACGAACGAACGATCGAAGGAACGAACGAAACAACGAACGTACGTACGTGCGTACATACGAACGAACGAACGTACGAACGTACTTACGTACGTTCATACTTACGTACGTTCATACTTACGTACGTTCATACTTACGTACGTTCATACTTACGTACGTTCATACTTACGTATGTACGTAAAAACGTACAAACGAACGTACAAACCAACGTACATACGAAGGAACGAACTAGCGAAAGAACGACCGAACGAAAGAACTAACGAACGACCGAAGAAAAGAACGTACGTGTGTACGTACGAAGAAACGAACGAACGAACAAACGACACAACGAAGAAACGAAGGTACGTTTGTACGTACATTTATACGTAAGAATGAAGGTACGTTTGTACGTACATTTATACGTAAGAATGAAGGAATGAACGAACGTAAGTACGTACGAACGAACAAATGTACGCACGTACGACCGAACGTGCGTACGTATGTACGTTCTTACGTACGTACGTACGTAAGAACGAACGATCGTACGTACATACTAACGAACGAATGAATGAATAAAAGAACGAACGTACGTCCGAACATAGGTACGTACGAACGAACAGAAGAACGAACGAACGTAGTACGTACATTAGAATGAACAAACGAACGAAGGAACGAACGTACGTACGTACGTCCGAACGAACGAACAAACGACCGTACGATCGAAGGAACGAACGAAACAAAGAACGTACGTACGTACGTAAATATGAACAAAGTAAAGAACGAACGTACGTACGTACGAACGTACTTATGTACGTACGTGCTTACGTACGTTCGTACTTGCGTATGTGCGTAAGAACGTACAAACAAACGCACATTCGAAGGAACGAACGAACGAAAGAAGTAAAGAACGACGGAACGAAAGAACGTACGTGTGTAGGTATGAAGAAACGAACGAACGAACAAACGAAGGTACGTTTGTACGTACGTTCATAGGTAAGAATGAAGGAATGAACGAACGTAAGTACGTACGAACGAACGTACGTACGTAGGAACGAACGTGCGTAGGTATTTCCGAACGAACGACCAAACGATCGAAGGAACGAACGAAAGAACGAACGTAACGTACGTAAGAACGAATGATCGTACGTACATACGAACGAACAAACGAATGAACAAAGAAACGAAATGAATAAACGAGCAAACGTACTAACGAACGAACGAATGAAAGAACGTACGTACGTAATTACGTAAGTACGAACGACCGAACGTAAGTACGTAAGTACGTCCGAACGAACGAAGGATCGAACGAACGAGCGAAAGAACGAATGTATGTACGTGCGTTAGTTCGGACGAACGATCGTAATTACGTACGTAAGTACGAACGAACGAACGTACTTGCGTGCGGACGAACGAACTATCGAAGGAACGAACGAAAGAACGAACGTACGTACGTAAGAACGATCGTACGTAAGGTGCGTACGTACGTGCGTACGTACGTGCGTACATACGAACGTACGTACGAACGTACAAACGAACGTACATACGAAATAACGAACTAACGAACGTACAAACGAACGTACATACGAAATAACGAACTAACGACCGAACGAACGAAGGAAAGAACTAACGAACGACCGAACGAAAGAAGGTACGTGTGTACGTACGAAGAAACGAACGAACGAACAAACGACACAACGAAGAAAGGAAGGTATGTTTGTACGTACGTTTATACGTAGAATGAAGGAATGAACGAACGTAAGTACGTACGAACGAACGAATGTACGTACGTACGAACGAACGTGCGTACGTATGTACGGACGAACGACAAAACGATCGAAGGAACGAACGAAAAAACGAACGTACGTACGTACGTAAGAACGAACGATCGTACGTACATACTAACGAACGAATGACTGAATAAAAGAACGAACGTACGTCCGAACATAGGTACGTACGAACGAACAGAAAAACGAACGAACGTAGTACGTACATTAGAATGAACAAACGAACGAAGGAACGAACGTACGTACGTACGTCAGAACGAACGAACAAACGACCGTACGATCGAAGGAACGAACGAAACAAAGAACGTACGTACGTACGTAAATATGAACAAAGTAACGAACGAACGTACTTATGTACGTACGTGCTTACGTACGTTCGTACTTGCGTATGTGCGTAAGAATGTACAAACAAACGCACATTCGAAGGAACGAACGAACGAAAGAAGTAAAGAACGACGGAACGAAAGAACGTACGTGTGTACGTATGAAGAAACGAACGAACGAACAAACGACACAACGAACAAACGAAGGTACGTTTGTACGTACGTTCATAGGTAAGAATGAAGGAATGAACGAACGTAAGTACGTACGAACGAACGTACGTACGTAGGAACGAACGTGCGTAGGTATTTCCGAATGAACGACCAAACGATCGAAGGAACGAACGAAAGAACGAACGTACGTACGTAAGAACGAAAGATCGTACGTACATACGAACGAACAAACGAATGAACAAAGAAACGAAATGAATAAACGAGCGAACGTACGAACGAACGAACGAATGAAAGAACGTACGTACGTAATTACGTAAGTACGAACGACCGAACGTAAGTACGTAAGTACGTCCGAACGAACGAAGGATCGAACGAACGAGCGAAAGAACGAACGTATGTACGTACGTTAGTTCGGACGAACGATCGTAATTACGTACGTAGGTACGAACGAACGAACGTACTTGCGTGCGGACGAACGAACTATCGAAGTAACGAGCGAAAGAACGAACGTACGTACGTAAGAACGATCGTACGTACGTGCGTACATACGAACGTACGGACGTACGTACGTATGGACGTATGTACGTACGAACGTACATACGAAATAACGAACTAACGAAAGAACGAACGAAGGAAAGAACGTACGTGTGTACGTAAGTAGCTAGAAACAAACGTACGTACGTACGATCGAGCGAACTAAGGAACGTGCGTACATACGTCCGTATGTACGAACGAACGTACATCCGAATGTTGGTACGTACGAACGAACAAAAGAACGAACGAGCGTATGTACGTACGTAGTACGTACGTTAGAATGAACAAACGAACGAAAGTACGCACTTGTGAACGAAAGAAAGATCGAACGAACCAACAAAGGAACGTACGTACGTCCGAACGGGCGAACGAAAGACCGAACGATCGAAGGAACGAACGAAACAACGAACGTACGTACGTACGTACATACGAACGAACGAATGAACTAACAAACGAAGGTATGTTTGTACGTACGTTCATACATAAGAATGAAGGAGAGAACGAGCGTAAGTACGTACGAACGAACGAATGTACGTGCGTATGAACGAACGTGCGTACGTATTTACGAACGAACGACCAAACGATCGATGGAACGAACGACTAAACGATCGATGGAACGAACGAAAGAACGAACGTACGTACGTACGTTAGAACGAACGTACGTGCATACGTAAGAACGAACGATCGTACGTACATACGAACGAATGAACGAAGAAACCAAATGAATAAACGAACGAACGAACGACCGAACGATTGAAGGAACGTTTGCTTCTTTGTACGTACGCACGTACGTTCTTTCGTTCGGTCGTTCGTTAGTTCTTTCCTTCCTTCGTTCTTTCGTATGTACGTTCGTTTGTACGTTCGTACGTACGTACGTAAATTCGTAAGTACGTCCGTAGTTCGTTAGTTCCCATGGACGCACGTACGTACGATCGTTCGTACGTACGTTCGTTCTTTCGTTCGTTCGTTCGTTAGTACATACATGCGTATGTACGTTCAATCGTTAGTTCCTTCATACGTTCGTTCGTTCGTTCGTACATTCGCTCGTTTATTCATTTAGTTTCTTCGTTCATTCGTTCGTTCGTTCGTATGTACGTACGATCGTTCGTTCTTACGTACGTAGGTACGTTCGTTCCATCGATCGTTTGATTGTTCGTTCGTACATACGTACGAACGAACGTGCGTACGTACGTTCGTCGGTACTTACGTTCGTTCATTCCTTCATTCTTATGTATGAACGTACGTACAAACGTACCTTCGTTTGTTCGTTGTGTTGTTTGTTCATTCGTTCGTTTCTTCGTACGTACACACGTACGGTCTTTCGTTCGGTCTTCGTTGTACTTAGGTTTGTTCGGACGTACGTACGTTCGTTTGCTTGTTCGTTCGATCTTTCTTTCGTTCACAAGTGCGTACGTTCGTTCGTTTGTTCGTTTGTTCATTATAATGTAAGTAGTACCTACGTACGTACGTTCGTTCGTTAGTGCGTTCGTTCGTATGTACGTACGTACATTCGTTGTTTCGGTCGTTCCTTCGTTCGTTCCGACGTATGTACGTTCGTTTGTTTGTTTGTTCGGTCTTTCTTTCGTTCACAAGTGCGTACGTTCGTTCGTTCCTTTGTTCGTTCGTACGTACCAACGTTCGGACGTACGTTCGTTCGTTCGTTCGTACGTCGGATGTATGTACGCACATTCCTCAGTTCGCTCGATCGTACGTACGTTTGTTTCTTGATACGTTCTTTCGTTCTGTCGTTCGTTATTTCTTTCCTTCGTTCTTTCTTTCGTTAGCTCGTTCTTTCGTATGTACGTTCGTTTGTACGTTCGTACGTACATACGTATGTACGTCCGCACGTCCGTCCGTCCGTTCTTTCGTATGTACGTACGTACGATCGTTCGTGCGTACGTATGTTCGTTCTTTCGTTGGTTCCTTCGATCGTTCGTTCGTTCGTTCGTCCGCACGTACGTACGTTCGTTCGTTCGTACCTACGTACGTACATTCGTTCGTTCGTACCTACGTACGTAATTACGATCGTTCGTTCGTACTTACGTACATACATACGTTCGTTCTTTCGCTCGTTCGTTCGTTTGTATGTACGTACGATCGTTCATGCTTACGTACGATCGTACGTTCGTTCTTTCGTTCGTTCCTTCGATCGTTTGGTCGTTCGTTCTTAAATACGTACCCATGTTCGTTCATTCATTCATTCTTACGTATGAACGTACGTACAAACGTACCTTCGTTTGTCCGTTCGTTCGTTTCTTCGTACGTACACACGTACGTTCTTTCTTCCGTTCGTTCTTTAGTTCTTTCGTTCGTTCGTTCTTTCGTTGGTTCGTTCGTATGTACGTTCGTTGTTTCGTTCGTTCGTTTGATCGTCCGTTCGTTCGGACGTACTTACGTACGTACGTTTGTTCATTCGTTCGTTTGTACGTACGTACGTTCTTTCCTTCGTTCTTTCGTTAGTTCGTTCCTTCGTATGTACGTTCGTTTGTACGTTAGTACGTACATACGTAAGTACGTGCCTCCGTTCGGTCGTATGTACGCACGTACGTACGATCGTTCGTACGTACGTACGTTCCTTCTTTCGTTCGTTTCTTCGATCGTTCGTTCTTTCGTTCGTCCGCACATACGTACGTTCATTCGTTCGTACCTACGTACGTAATTACGATCGATCGTTCGTACTTACGTACGTACACACGTTCATTCTTTCGCTCGTTCGTTCGGTCGTTCTTTCGTTCGGACGTACTTGCGTACGTACGTTCAGTCTTTCGGTCGTTCGTACATACGTAATTACGTACGTACGTTCTTTCATTCGTTCGTACGTTCGTACGTACGTTTGTATGTACGTTCAATCGTTATTTCCTTCGTTCGTACGTTCGTACATACGCACGTTCGTTCGTTCGTACGTTCGCTCGTTTATTCATCTCGTTTCTTCGTTCATTCGCTCGTTCGTTCGTATGTACGTACGATCGTTCGTTCTTTCATTCATTCCTTCGATCGTTTGGTCGTACGTTCGTACATACGTACGCACGTTTGTATGTACGTACGTTTGTATGTACGTACGTTTGTATGTACGTACGTTTGTATGTACGTACGTTCATTCGTTCGTTCGGAGTACTTACCTTCGTTCATTCTTTCATCTTTACGTATGAACGTTCGTTCTTTTGTACGTACGATCGTTCGTTCTTACGTACGTACGTTCGTTCATTCGTTCGTTCCTTCGATCGTTTGGTTTTTTGTTCGTAAATACTTACGCACGTTCGTTCGTACGTACGTACATTCGTTCGTTCGTACGTACTTCCGTTCGTTCATTCCTTCATTCTTACGTATGAACGTATGTACAAACGTACCTTCGTTTGTTCGTAAGAACGTACAAACGAACGTACATACGAAGGAACGAACTAGCGAAAGAACGAACGAACGAAAGAACTAACGAACGACCGAACGAAAGAACGTACGTGTGTAAGTAAGAAGAAACGAACGAACGTACATCCGAACATAGGTACGTACGAACGAACAAAAGAACGAACGAACGTACGTACCTACGTAGTACGTACATTAGAATGAACAAACGAACAAACAAACAAACGAACGAACGAACGACCTAACGATCGAAGGAACGAACGAAACAAAGAACGCACGTACGAACGTATGTACGTACGAACGTACGTACGTACGTACGAACGTACTTACGTATGTACGTAAGAAAGTACAAACGAACGGACGAACGAACGAACCTACGTACATAAGAACGAACGAACGAATGAACGATGAAACGTAATGAATAAACGAACGAACGTACGTCCGAACATAGGTACGTACGAACGAACAAAAGAACGAACGAACGTACGTACGTACGTAGTACGTACATTAGAATGAACAAACGAACAAACGAACTAACGAACGAACGCACTTACGTACGTACGAGCTTATATGCGTTCGTACTTGCGTATGTGCGTAAGAACGTACAAACGAACGTACATATGAAGGAACGTACTAGCGAAAGAACGAACGAACGAAAGAACTAAAGAACGACCGAACGAAAGAACGTACGTGTGTACGTACGAAGAAACGAACGAACGAACAAACGACACAACGAACAAACGAAGGTACATTTGTACGTACGTTCATACGTAAGAATGAAGGAACGAACTAGCGTAAGTACGTACGAACGAACGAACGTAAGTACGTACGAAAGAATGGGCGTACGTATGTACGAACGAACGTCCAAACGATCGAAGGAACGAACGAAAGAACGTGCGTACGTACGTAAGAACAAACTATCGTACGTACATACCAACGAAAGAACGAATGAACGAAGAAACGGAATGAATAAACGAGCGAACGTATGAACGAACGAACGTACGAACGGACTAACGATTGAACGTACATACGCACGTACGTACGAACGAACGAAGGAATGATAGAACGTATGTATGTAATTACGTATGTACGAACGAACGAACGTACGTACGTACGTCCGAACAATCGATCGAACGAGGGAAAGAACGAACGTATGTACGTACGCAAGTACTAACGTATGATCGTAATTACGTACGTAAGTACGAACGAACGAACGTACTTACGTGCGGACTAACGAACGATCGAAGGAACGAACGAAAGAACGAACGTACGTACGTACGAACGATCATACGTACATGCGTACATACGAACGAACGAACGCATGGACGTACGTACGTACTTACGTATCGACATACGAAAGAACGAACTAACGATAGAACGAACGAAGTAACGAACTAACGAACGACCGAACGAAAGAACGTACGTGCGTACGTACCAAGAAACAAACGTACGTACGTACGATCGAGCGAACTAAGGAACGTGCGTACATGCGTCCGTACGAACGAACGAACGAACGTACGTCCGAACGTAGGTACGTACGAACGAACAAACGAACGAACGAACGTACGTACGTACGTAGTACGTACATTAGAATGAACAAACAAACGAATGAAAAAACGAACGAATGTACGCACTTGTGCAAGAATGAAAGATCAAACGAACAAACAAACGAACGTACGTACGTCCGAACGAACGATCGAAGGAACGAACGAACGTACTTACGTACTTACGAACGTTCATACTTACGTACGTTCATACTTACGTACGTTCATACTTACGTATGTACGTAAAAACGTACAAACGAACGTACAAACCAACGTACATACGAAGGAACGAACTAGCGAAAGAACAACCAAACGAAAGAACTAACGAACGACCGAACAAAAGAACGTACGTGTGTACGTACGAAGAAATGAACGAACGAACAAACGACACAACGAAGAAACTAAGGTACGTTTGTACGTACGTTTATACGTAAGAATGAAGGAATGAACGAACGTAAGTACGTACGAACGAACGAATGTACGTACGTACGAACGAACGTGCGTACGTATGTACGGACGAACGACCAAACGAACGAAGGAACGAACGAAAAAACGAACGTATGTACGTACGTAAGAACGAACGATCGTACGTACATACTAACGAACGAATGAATGTATAAAAGAACGAACGTACGTCCGAACATAGGTACGTACGAACGAACAGAAGAAAGTTCGAACGTAGTACGTACATTAGAATGAACAAACGAACGAAAGAACGAACGTACGTACGTACGTCCGAACGAACGAACAAACGACCGTACGATCGAAGGAACGAACGAACAAACGTATGGACGTACGTACGTACTTACGTATCGACGTACGAACGTACAAACGAAGGTACATACGAAAGAACGAACTAACGAAAGAACGAACTAACGAAAGAACGAACGGAGTAACGAACTAACGAACGACCGAACGTAAGTGCGTACGTACCAAGAAACAAACGTACGTACGTACGATCGAGCGAACTAAGGAACGTGCGTACATGCGTCCGTACGAACGAACGAACGTACCTCCGAACGTAGGTACGTACGAACGAACAAAAGAACGAACGAGCGTACGTACGTTCATAGTACGTACATTAGAATGAACAAACAAACGAATGAACAAACGAACGAATGTACGCACTTGTGAAAGAATGAAAGATCAAACGAACAAACAAACGAACGTACGTACGTCCGAACGAACGAACGAACGATCGAAGGAACGAACGAAACAACAAACGTACGTACGTGCGTACATACGAACGAACGAACGTACGAACGTACTTACGTACGTTCATACTTACGTATGTACGTAAAAACGTACAAACGAACGTACAAACCAACGTACATACGAAGGAACGAACTAGCGAAAGAACGAACGAACGAAAGAACTAACGAACGACCGAACAAAAGAACGTAAGTGTGTACGTACGAAGAAACGAACGAACGAACAAACGAAGGTACGTTTGTACGTACGTTTATACGTAAGAATGAAGGAATGAACGAACGTAAGTACGTAGGAACGAACGACTGTACGTACGTACGAACGAACGTGCGTACGTATGTACGGACGAACGAACGAAAGAAGTAAAGAGCGACGGAACGAAAGAACGTACGTGTGTACGTATGAAGAAACGAACGAACGAACAAACGACACAACGAACAAACGAAGGTACGTTTGTACGTACGTTCATAGGTGAGAATGAAGGAATGAACGAACGTAAGTACGAACGAACGTACGTACGTAGGAACGAACGTGCGTAGGTATGTACGAACGAACGACCAAACGATCGAAGGAACGAACGAAAGAACGAACGTACGTACGTAAGAACGAAAGACCGTACGTACATACGAACGAACAAACGAATGAACAAAGAAACGAAATGAATAAACGAGCGAACGTACTAACGAACGAGCGAAAGAACGAACGTATGTACGTACGTTAGTTCGGACGAACGATCGTAATTACGTACGTAGGTACGAACGAACGAACGTACTTGCGTGCGGACGAACGAACTATCGAAGGAACGAACGAAAGAACGAACGTACGTACGTAAGAAAGATCGTACGTACGTGCGTACATACGAACGAACGGACGTACGTATTTACGAACGAACGACCAAACGATCGATGGAACGAACGACTAAACGATCGATGGAACGAACGAAAGAACGCACGCACGTACGTACGTAAGAACGAACGTACGTACATACGTAAGAACGAACGATCGTACGTACATACGAACGAATGAACGAATAAACCAAATGAATAAACGAACGAACGATTGAAGGAACGTTTGCTTCTTTGTACGTACGCACGTACGTTCTTTCGTTCGGTCGTTCGTTAGTTCTTTCCTTCCTTCGTTCCTTCGTATGTACGTTCGTTTGTACGTTCGTACGTACGTCCGTACGTTCGTTAGTTCGCATGGACGCACGTACGTACGATCGTTCGTACGTACGTTCGTTCTTTCGTTCGTTCCTTCGATCTTTCCTTCGTCCGCACGTAAGTACGTTCGCTCATTCGTATCTACGTACGTAATTACGATCGTTCGTACGTACTTACGTACGTACATACGTTCGTTCTTTCGCTCGTTCGTTCGATCGTTCGTTCGGTCGGACATACTAACGTACGTTCGTTCGTTTGTTCGTTCGTACATACGTAATTACGTATGTACGTTCTTTCATTCGTTCATTCGTTCGTTCGTTCGTTCGTACGTACATGCGTATGTACGTTCAATCGTTAGTTCCTTCATACGTTCGTTCGTTCGTACGTTCGTTCGTTCGTACATTCGCTCGTTTATTCATTTCGTTTCTTCGTTCATTCGTTCGTTCGTTCGTATGTACGTACGATCGTTCGTTCTTAGGTACGTAGGTACGTTCGTTATTTCGTTCGTTCCATCGATCGATTGGTTGTTCGTTCGTACATACGTACGACCGAACGTGCGTACGTACGTTCGTTCGTTCATTCCTTCATTCTTACGTACAAACGTACATTCGTTTGTTCGTTGTGTTGTTTGTTCATTCGTTCGTTTCTTCGTACGTACACACGTACGGTCTTTCGTTCGGTCTTTCTTTAGTTCTTTCGTTCGTTCGTACGGACGTACTTACGTTTGTTCGGACGTACGTACGTTCGTTTGCTTGTTCGTTCGTTCGTTCGTATGCACGTCCGTTCGTTCGTTCTTACGTACGTGCGTACGTTCGTTCTTTCCTTCGTTCCTTCGATCGTTCGTACATATGTACGCACGTTCGTACATACGTACGTACGTACGTTCGTTCGTTCATTCCTTCATTCTTACGTATGAACGTACGTACATACGTATACCTTCGGTTGTTCGTTGTGTTGTTTGTTCGTTCGTTCGTTTCTTCGGACGTACACACGTACGTTCTTTCGTTCGGTCGTTCGTTAGTTCTGTCCTTCGTTCGTTCTTTCGCTAGTTCGTTCGTTCGTATGTACGTACGTACGATCGTTCGTGCGTACGTACGTTCGTCCTTTAGTTGGTTCCTTCGATCGTTCGTTCGTATGTACGCACGTACGTACGATCGTTTGTACGTACGTACGTTCGTTCTTTCGTTCGTTCGTTCGTTCGTCCGTCCGCACGTACGTACGTTCGTACCTATGTACGTAATTACGATCGTTCGTTCGTACTTACGTACGTACATACGTTCGTTCTTTCGCTCGTTCTTTCGCTCGTTCGTACGTACGTTCGTTCTTCGTACCTACGTTCGTTCGTTTATTCATTTCGTTTCTTCGTTCATTCGTTCGTTCGTTCGTATGTACGTCCGTTCGTTCGTTCTTACGTACGTGCGTACGTTCGTTCTTACCTTCGTTCCTTCGATCGTTCGTACATATGTACGCACGTTCGTACATACGTACGTACGTACGTACGTTCGTTCGTTCATTCCTTCATTCTTACGTATGAACGTACGTACAAACGTATACCTTCGTTTGTTCGTTGTGTTGTTTGTTCGTTCGTTCGTTTCTTCGTACGTACACACGTACGTTCTTTCGTTCGGTCGTTCGTTAGTTCTTTCCTTCGTTCGTTCTTTCGCTAATTCGTTCCTTCGTATGTACGTTCGTTTGTACGGATTTACATACATACGTAAGTACGAGCGTACGTTCGTTCGTTAGTGCGTTCGTTCGTATGTACGTACGTACATTCGTTGTTTCGGTCGTTCCTTCGTTCGTTCCGACGTATGTACGTTCGTTTGTTTGTTTGTTCGATCTTTCTTTCGTTCACAAGTGCGTACGTTCGTTCGTTTTTTCGTTCGTTCCTTTGTTCATTCTAATGTACGTACGTACGCTCGTTCGTTCCTTTGTTCGTTCGTACGTACCTACGTTCGGACGTACGTTCGTTCGTTCGTTCGTTCGTACGTACGGATGTATGTACGCACATTCCTCAGTTCGCTCGATCGTACGTACGTACCTTTGTTTCTTGATACGTTCTTTCGTTCTGTCGTTCGTTAGTTCTTTCCTTCGTTCATTCTTTCGTTAGCTCGTTCTTTCGTATGTACGTTCGTTTGTACGTTCGTACGTACATACGTATGTACGTCCGTCTGTCCGTTCGTTCGTATGTACGTACGTACGATCGTTCTTGCGTACGTACATTCGTCCTTTCGTTGGTTCCTTCGATCGTTCGTTCGTTCGTTCGTCCGCACGTACGTACGTTCGTTCGTTCGTACCTACGTACGTAATTACGATCGTTCGTTCGTACTTACGTACATACATACGTTCGTCTTTTCGCTCGTTCGTTCGTTTGTATGTACGTACGATCGTTCATTCTTACGTACGATCGTACGTTCGTTCTTTCGTTCGTCCTTCGATCGTTTGGTCGTTCGTTCTTACATACGTACGCACGTTCGTTCATTCATTCATTCTTACGTATGAACGTACGTACAAACGTATCTTCGTTTGTCCGTTCGTTCGTTTCTTCGTACGTACACACGTACGTTCTTTCTTTCGTTCGTTCGTTCTTTCGCTAGTTCGTTCCTTCGTATGTACGTTCGTTTGTACGTTCGTACGTACATACGTAAGTACGTACGTACGTCCGTACGTTCGTTCGTTCGTATGTACGCACGTACGTACGATCGTTCGTACGTACGTACGTTCGTTCTTTCGTTCGTTCGTTCGTTCGTTCGTCCGTCCGCACGTACGTACGTTCGTACCTATGTACGTAATTACGATCGTTCGTTCGTACTTACGTACGTACATACGTTCGTTCTTTCGCTCGTTCGTTCGATCGTTCGTTCGGTCGGACATACTAACGTACGTTCGTTCCTTTGTTCGTTCGTACATACGTACGAACGAACGTGCGTACGTACGTTCGTTCGTTCGTAGGTACTTACGTTCGTTCATTCCTTCATTCTAATGTAAGTAGTACCTACGTACGTACGTTCGTTCGTACGTACGTACGTTCGTTCTTCGTACCTACGTTCGTTCGTTTATTCATTTCGTTTCTTCGTTCATTCGTTCGTATGTACGTCCGTTCGTTCGTTCTTACGTACGTGCGTACGTTCGTTCTTACCTTCGTTCCTTCGATCGTTCGTACATATGTACGCACGTTCGTACATACGTACGTACGTACGTTCGTTCGTTCATTCCTTCATTCTTACGTATGAACGTACGTACAAACGTATACCTTCGTTTGTTCGTTGTGTTGTTTGTTCGTTCGTTCGTTTCTTCGTACGTACACACTTACGTTCTTTCGTTCGGTCGTTCGTTAGTTCTTTCCTTCGTTCGTTCTTTCGCTAATTTGTTCCTTCTTATGTACGTTCGTTTGTACGGATTTACATACATACGTAAGTACGAGCGTACGTTCGTTCGTTAGTGCGTTCGTTCGTATGTACGTACGTACATTCGTTGTTTCGGTCGTTCCTTCGTTCGTTCCGACGTATGTACGTTCGTTTGTTTCTTGGTACTTTCGTTAGTTCGTTCCTTTGTTCGTTCGTACGTACCTACGTTCGGACGTACGTTCGTTCGTTCGTTCGTACGTACGGATGTATGTACGCACATTCCTCAGTTCGCTCGATCGTACGTACGTACGTTTGTTTCTTGATACGTTCTTTCCTTCGTTCTTTCTTTCGTTAGCTCGTTCTTTCGTATGTACGTTCGTTTGTACGTTCTTACGTACATACGTATGTACGTCCGTACGTCCGTCCGTCCGTTCGTTCGTTTGTACGTACGGACGATCGTTCGTGCGTCCGTACGTTCGTCCTTTCGTCGGTTCCTTCGATCGTTCGTTCGTCCGCACGTACGTACGTTCGTTCGTTCGTACCTACGTACGTAATTACGATCGTTCGTTCGTACTTACGTACATACATACGTTCGTTCTTTCGCTCGTTCGTTCGTTTGTATGTACGTACGATCGTTCATTCTTACGTACGATCGTACGTTCGTTCTTTCGTTCGTTCCTTCGATCGTTTGGTCGTTCGTTCTTACATACGTACGCACGTTCGTTCATTCATTCATTCTTACCTATGAACGTACGTACAAACGTACCTTCGTTTGTCCGTTCGTTCGTTTCTTCGTACGTACACACGTAGTTCTTTCTTTCGTTCGTTCTTTAGTTCTTTCGTTCGTTCGTTCTTTCGCTAGTTCGTTCCTTCGTATGTACGTTCATTTGTACGTTCTTACGTACATACGTAAGTACGAACGTACGTAAGTACGTTCGTACGTACGTACGTTCGTTCGTTGGTTCGTTCGTATGTACGTTCGTTCGAACTTACGTACGTTCGTTCGTTTGTTCGTTCGATCTGTCTTTCGTTCACAAGTGCGTACGTTCGTTCGTTTGTTCGTTCGTTCGTTTGTTCATTCTAATGTACGTACTACTTAGGTACGTACGCTCGTTCGTTCTTTTATTCGTTGTTACATACCTGCGTTCGGGCGTACGTTCGTTCGTTCGTTCGTTCGTACGTACGGACGTATGTACGCACGTTCCTTAGTTCGCTCGATCGTACGTACGTACGTTTGTTTCTTGGTACTTACGCACGTTAGTTCGTTCCTTCGTATGTATGTTAGTTTGTACGTTCGTACGTACATACGTAAGTACGTACGTAGGTCCGTACGTTCGTTCGTTCGTATGTACGCACGTACGTACGATCGTTCGCACGTACGTACGTTCGTTCTTTCGTTCGTTCGTTCGTTCGTCCATCCGCACGTACGTACGTAATTACGATCGTTCGTTCGTACTTACTTACGTACATACGTTCGTTCTTTCGCTCGTTCGTTCGATCGTCCGTTCGTTCGGACGTACTTACGTACGTACGTTTGTTCATTTGTTCGTTTGTACGCACGTATGTTCTTTCCTTCGTTCGTTCGTTCTTACGTACGTGCGTTTGTCCTTTCAATCGTTAGTTCCTTCGTAGGTTTGTTCGATCGTACGTTCGTACGTTCGCTCGTTTATTCATTTCGTTTATTCGTTCATTCGTTCGTTCGTTCGTATGTACGTACGATCGTTCATTCCTTCATTCTTACGTATGAACGTTCGTTCGTTTTTTCGTACGTACGCACGTACGTTCTTTCGTTCGGTTGTTCGTTAGTTCTTTCCTTCGTTCTTTCGTTAGTTCGTTCCTTCGTATGTACGTTCGTTTGTACGTTAGTACGTACATACGTAAGTACGTGCCTCCGTTCGGTCGTATGTACGCACGTACGTACGATCTTTCGTACGTACGTACGTTCCTTCTGTCGTTCGTTTCTTCGATCGTTCGTTCTTTCGTTCGTCCGCACATACGTACGTTCATTCGTTCGTACCTACGTACGTGATTACGATCGATCGTTCGTACTTACGTACGTACACACGTTCATTCTTTCGCTCGTTCGTTCGGTCGATCTTTCGTTCGGACGTACTTGCGTACGTACGTTCAGTCTTTCGTATGTATATAATTACGTATGTACGAACGAACGAACGTACGTACGTACGTCCGAACGATCGATCGAACGAGGGAAAGAACGAACGTATGTACGTACGCAAGTACTAATGAATGATCGTTTAATCATTTAGTTTCTTCGTTCATTCGTTCGTTCGTTCGTATGTACGTACGATCGTTCGTTCTTACGTACGTAGGTACGTTCGTTCCATCGATCGTTTGGTTGTTCGTTCGTACATACGTACGAACGAACGTGCGTACGTACGTTCGTAGGTACTTACGTTCGTTCATTACTTCATTATTACGTATGAACGTACGTACAAACCTACCTTCGTTTGTTCGTTGTGTTGTTTGTTCATTCGTTCGTTTCTTCGTACGTACACACGTACGGTCTTTCGTTCGGTCTTCCTTTAGTTCTTTCGTTCGTTCGTACGGACGTACTGACGTTTGTTCGGACGTACGTACGTTCGTTTGCTTGTTCGTTCGATCTTTCTTTCGTTCACAAGTGCGTACGTTCGTTCGTTTGTTCGTTTGTTCATTCTAATGTAAGTAGTACCTACGTACGCACGTTCGTTCGTACGTACGTACGTTCGTTCTTCGTACCTACGTTCGTTCGTTTATTCATTTCGTTTCTTCGTTCATTCGTTCGTTCGTTCGTATGTACTCCGTTCATTCGTTCTTACGTACGTGCGTACGTTCGTTCTTTCCTTCGTTCCTTCGATCGTTCGTACATATGTACGCACGTTCGTACATACGTACGTACGTTCGTTCGTTCATTCCTTCATTCTTACGTATGAACGTACGTACAAACGTATGCCTTCATTTGTTCGTTGTGTTGTTTGTTCGTTCGTTCGTTTCTTCGTACGTACACAAGTACGTTCTTTCGTTCGGTCTTTCGTTAGTTCTTTCCTTCATTCGTTCTTTCGCTAGTTCGTTCCTTCGTATGTACGTTCGTTTGTAGGGACTTACATACATACGTAAGTACGAACGTACGTTCGTTCGTTAGTGCGTTCGTTCGTATGTACGTACGTACATTCGTTGTTTCGGTCGTTCCTTCGTTCGTTCCGACGTATGTACGTTCGTTTGTTTGTTTGTTCGGTCTTTCTTTCGTTCACAAGTGCGTACGTTCGTTCGTTCCTTTGTTCATTCTAATGTACGTACGTACGTTCGTTCGTTCGTTCGTACGTACGGATGTATATACGCACATTCCTCAGTTCGCTCGATCGTACGTACGTACGTCTGTTTCTTGATACGTTCTTTCGTTCTGTCGTTCGTTAGTTCTTTCCTTCGTTCTTTCTTTCGTTAGCTCGTTCTTTCGTATGTACGTTCGTTTGTACGTTAGTACGTACATACGTATGTACGTCCGTACGTCCGTCCGTCCGTTCGTTCGTATGTACGTACGTACGATCGTTCGTGCGTACGTACGTTCGTCCTTTCGTTGGTTCCTTCGATCGTTCGTTCGTTCGTTCGTCCGCACGTACGTACGTTCGTTCGTTCGTACCTACGTACGTAATTACGATCGTTCGTTCGTACTTACGTACATACATACGTTCGTTCTTTCGCTCGTTCTTTCGTTTGTATGGACGTACGATCGTTCATTCTTACGTACGATCGTAGTTCGTTCTTTCGTTCGTTCCTTCAATCGTTTGGTCGTTCGTTCTTACATACGTACGCACGTTCGTTCATTCATTCATTCTTACGTATGAACGTACGTACAAACGTACCTTCGTTTGTCCGTTCGTTCGTTTCTTCGTACGTACACACGTACGTTCTTTCTTTCGTTCGTTCCTTCTTTCACTAGTTCGTTCCTTCGTATGTACGTTCATTTGTACGTTCTTACGTACATACGTAAGTACGAACGTACGTAAGTACGTTCGTACGTACGTACGTTCGTTCGTACCTACGGACGTATGTACGCACGTTCCTTAGTTCGCTCGATCGTACGTACGTACGTTTGTTTCTTGGTACGTACGCACGTACGTTCTTTCGTTCGGTCGTTCGTTAGTTCTTCCCTTCGTTCGTTCTTTCGTTAGTTCGTTCCTTCGTATGTACGTTCGTTTGTCCGTTCGTACGTACATACGTAAGTACGTACGTACGTCCGTACGTTCGTTCGTTCGTATGTACGCACGTACGTACGATCGTTCGCACGTACGTACGTTCGTTCTTTCGTTCGTTCGTTCCTTCGTCCGTCCGCACGTTCGTATCTACGTACGTAATTACGATCGTTCGTTCGTACTTACTTACGTACATACGTTCGTTCTTTCGCTCGTTCGTTCGATCGTCCGTTCGTTCGGACGTACTTACGTACGTACGTTTGTTCATTCGTTCGTTTGTACGTACGTACGTTCTTTCCTTCGTTCGTTCGTTCTTACGTACGTGCGTTTGTCCTTTCAATCGTTAGTTCCTTCGTAGGTTCGGTCGATCGTACGTTCGTACGTTCGCTAGTTTATTCATTTCGTTTATTCGTTCATTCGTTCGTTCGTTCCTATGTACGTACGAGCGTTCTTTCCTTCATTCTTACGTATGAACGTTCGTTCGTTTCTTCGTACTTACGCACGTACGTTCTTTCGTTCGGTCGATCGTTAGTTCTTTCCTTCGTTCGTTCTTTCGTTAGTTCGTTCCTTCGTATGTACGTTCGTTTGTACGTTAGTACGTACATACGTAAGTACGTACCTCCGTTCGTTCGTATGTACGCACGTACGTACGTACGTTCCTTCTTTCGTTCGTTTCTTCGATCGTTCGTTCTTTCGTTCGTCCGCACGTACGTACGTTCATTCGTTCGTACCTACGTACGTAATTACGATCGATCGTTCGTACTTACGTACGTGCGTACGTTCGTTCTTTCCTTCGTTCCTTCGATCGTTCGTACATATGTACGCACGTTCGTACATACGTACGTACGTTCGTTCGTTCATTCCTTCATTCTTACGTATGAACGTACGTACAAACGTATACCTTCGTTTGTTCGTTGTGTTGTTTGTTCGTTCGTTCGTTTCTTCGTACGTACACAAGTACGTTCTTTCGTTCGGTCGTTCGTTAGTTCTTTCCTTCATTCGTTCTTTCGCTAGTTCGTTCCTTCGTATGTACGTTCGTTTGTACGGACTTACATACATACGTAAGTACGAACGTACGTTCGCTCGTTAGTGCGTTCGTTCGTATGTACGTACGTACATTCGTTGTTTCGGTCGTTCCTTCGTTCGTTCCGACGTATGTACGATCGTTTGTTTGTTTGTTCGGTCTTTCTTTCGTTCACAAGTGCGTACGTTTGTTCGTTCCTTTGTTCATTCTAATGTACGTACGTACGCTCGTTCGTTTCTTTGTTCGTTCGTACGTACCTACGTTCGGACGTACGTTCGTTCGTTCGTTCGTACGTACGGATGTATGTACGCACATTCCTCAGTTCGCTCGATCGTACGTACGTACGTTTGTTTCTTGATACGTTCTTTCGTTCTGTCGTTCGTTAGTTCTTTCCTTCGTTCTTTCTTTCGTTAGCTCGTTCTTTCGTATGTACGTTCGTTTGTACGTTAGTACGTACATACGTATGTACGTCCGTACGTCCGTTCGTTCGTATGTAAGTACGTACGATCGTTCGTGCGTACGTACGTTCGTCCTTTCGTTGGTTCCTTCGATCGTTCGTTCGTTCGTTCGTCCGCACGTACGTACGTTCGTTCGTTCGTACCTACGTACGTAATTACGATCGTTCGTTCGTACTTACGTACATACATACGTTCGTTCTTTCGCTCGTTCTTTCGTTTGTATCGACGTACGATCGTTCATTCTTACGTACGATCGTACGTTCGTTCTTTCGTTCGTTCCTTCAATCGTTTGGTCGTTCGTTCTTACATACGTACGCACGTTCGTTCATTCATTCATTCTTACGTATGAACGTACGTACAAACGTACCTTCGTTTGTCCGTTCGTTTGTTTCTTCGTACGTACACACGTACGTTCTTTCTTTCGTTCGTTCCTTCTTTCACTAGTTCGTTCCTTCGTATGTACGTTCATTTGTACGTTCTTACGTACATACGTAAGTACGAACGTACGTAAGTACGTTCGTACGTACGTACGTTCGTTCGTACCTACGGACGTATGTACGCACGTTCCTTAGTTCGCTCGATCGTACGTACGTACGTTTGTTTCTTGGTACGTACGCACGTACGTTCTTTCGTTCGGTCGTTCGTTAGTTCTTTCCTTCGTTCGTTCTTTCGTTAGTTCGTTCCTTCGTATGTACGTTCGTTTGTCCGTTCGTACGTACATACGTAAGTACGTACGTACGTCCGTACGTTCGTTCGTTCGTATGTACGCACGTACGTACGTTCGTTCGCACGTACGTACGTTCGTTCTTTCGTTCGTTCGTTCCTTCGTCCGTCCGCACGTACGTACGTTCGTACCTACGTACGTAATTACGATCGTTCGTTCGTACTTACTAACGTACATACGTTCGTTCTTTCGCTCGTTCGTTCGATCGTCCGTTCGTTCGGACGTACTTACGTACGTACGTTTGTTCATTCGTTCGTTTGTACGTACGTACGTTCTTTCCTTCGTTCGTTCGTTCTTACGTACGTGCGTTTGTCCTTTCAATCGTTAGTTCCTTCGTAGGTTCGGTCGATCGTACGTTCGTACGTTTGCTAGTTTATTCATTTCGTTTATTCGTTCATTCGTTCGTTCGTTCCTATGTACGTACGAGCGTTCTTTCCTTCATTCTTACGTATGAACGTTTGTTCGTTTCTTCGTACTTACGCACGTACGTTCTTTCGTTCGGTCGATCGTTAGTTCTTTCCTTCGTTCGTTCTTTCGTTAGTTCGTTCCTTCGTATGTACGTTCGTTTGTACGTTAGTACGTACATACGTAAGTACGTACCTCCGTTCGTTCGTATGTACGCACGTACGTACGTACGTTCCTTCTTTCGTTCGTTTCTTCGATCGTTCGTTCTTTCGTTCGTCCGCACGTACGTACGTTCATTCGTTCGTACCTACGTACGTAATTACGATCGATCGTTCGTACTTACGTACGTGCGTACGTTCGTTCTTTCCTTCGTTCCTTCGTTCCTTCGATCGTTCGTACATATGTACGCACGTTCGTACATACGTACGTACGTTCGTTCGTTCATTCCTTCATTCTTACGTATGAACGTACGTACAAACGTATACCTTCGTTTGTTCGTTGTGTTGTTTGTTCGTTCGTTCGTTTCTTCGTACGTACACAAGTACGTTCTTTCGTTCGGTCGTTCGTTAGTTCTTTCCTTCATTCGTTCTTTCGCTAGTTCGTTCCTTCGTATGTACGTTCGTTTGTAGGGACTTACATACATACGTAAGTACGAACGTACGTTCGTTCGTTAGTGCGTTCGTTCGTATGTACGTACGTACATTCGTTGTTTCGGTCGTTCCTTCGTTCGTTCCGACGTATGTACGTTCGTTTGTTTGTTTGTTCGGTCTTTCTTTCGTTCACAAGTGCGTACGTTCGTTCGTTCCTTTGTTCATTCTAATGTACGTACGTACGCTCGTTCGTTTCTTTGTTCGTTCGTACGTACCTACGTTCGGACGTACGTTCGTTCGTTCGTTCGTACGTACGGATGTATGTACGCACATTCCTCAGTTCGCTCGATCGTACGTACGTACGTTTGTTTCTTGATACGTTCTTTCGTTCTGTCGTTCGTTAGTTCTTTCCTTCGTTCTTTCTTTCGTTAGCTCGTTCTTTCGTATGTACGTTCGTTTGTACGTTCGTACGTACATACGTATGTACGTCCGTCCGTCCGTTCGTTCGCATGTACGTACGTACGATCGTTCGTGCGTACGTACGTACGTTCGTCCTTTCGTTGGTTCCTTCGATCGTTCGTTCGTTCGTTCGTCCGCACGTATGTACGTTCGTTCGTTCGTACCTACGTACATAATAACGATCGTTCGTTCGTATTTACATACATACATACGTTCGTTCTTTCGCTCGTTCGTTTGATCGTTTGGTCGTTCGTTCTTACATACGTACGCACGTTCGTTCATTTATTCATTCTTACGTATGAACGTACGTACAAACGTACCTTCGTTTGTCCGTTAGTTCGTTTCTTCGTACGTACACACGTACGTTCGTTCGTTGGTTCGTTCGTATGTACGTTCGTTGTTTCGTTTGTTCCTTCGATCGTTCGGTCGTTCGTTAGTTCGTTCGAACGTACGTACGTTCGTTTGTTTGTTCATTCGATCTGTCTTTCGTTCACAAGTGCGTACGTTCGTTCGTTTGTTCGTTCGTTCGTTTGTTCGATCGTCCGTTCGTTCGGACGTACTTACGTACGTACGTTTGTTCATTCGTTCGTTCGTTCTTACGTACGTGCCTTTTTCCTTTCAATCGTTAGTTCCTTCGTAGGTTCGGTCGATCGTACGTTCGTACGTTCGCTAGTTTATTCATTTCGTTTATTCGTTCATTCGTTCGTTCGTTCGTATGTACGTACGATCGTTCTTTCCTTCATTCTTACGTATGAACGTTCGTTCGTTTCTTCGTACGTACGCACGTACGTTCTTTCGTTCGGTCGATCGTTAGTTCTTTCCTTCGTTCGTTCGTTCGTTAGTTCGTTCCTTCGTATGTACGTTCGTTTGTTCGTTAGTACGTACATACGTAAGTACGTACCTCCGTTCGTTCGTATGTACGCACGTACGTACGGTCGTTCGTACGTACGTACGTTCCTTCTTTCGTTCGTTTCTTCGATCGTTCGTTCTTTCGTTCGTCCGCACGTACGTACGTTCATTCTTTCGTACCTACGTACGTAATTACGATCGATCGTTCGTACTTACGTACGTACACACGTTCATTCTTTCGCTCGTTCGTTCGGTCGTTCTTTCGTTCGGACGTACTTGCGTACGTACGTTCAGTCGTTTGTTCGTTCGTACATACGTAATTACGTACGTACGTGCTTTCATTCGTTCGTACGTTCGTACGTACGTTTGTATGTACGTTCAATCGTTAGTTCCTTCGTTCGTACGTTCGTTCGTTCGTACGTTCGCTCGTTTATTCATTTCGTTTCTTCGTTCATTCGTATGTACGTACGATCGTTCGTTCTTTCATTCATTCCTTCGATCGTTTGGTCGTACGTTCGTACATACGTACGCACGTTTGTATGTACGTACGTTCATTCGTTCGTTCGGACGTACTTAGCTTCGTTCATTCTTTCATCTTTACGTATGAACGTTCGTTCTTTTGTACGTACGATCGTTCGTTCTTACGTACGCAAGTACGTACGTACGTACGTTCGTTCATTCGTTCGTTCCTTCGATCGTTTGGTATTTTCTTCGTAAATACTTACGCGCGTTCGTTCGTACGTACGTACATTCGTTCGTTCGTACGTACTTACGTTCGTTCTTTCCTTCATTCTTACGTATGAACGTATGTACAAACGTACCTTCGTTTGTTCGTAAGAACGTACAAACGAACGTACACACGAAGGAACGAACTAGCGAAAGAACGAACGAACGAAAGAACTAACGAACGACCGAACGAAAGAACGTACGTGTGTAAGTAAGAAGAAACGAACGAACGTACATCCGAACATAGGTAGGTACGAACGAACAGAAGAACGAACGAACGTACGTACCTACGTAGTACGTACATTAGAATGACCAAGCGAACAAACAAACAAACGAACGAACGAACGACCTAACGATCGAAGGAACGAACGAAACAAAGAACGTACGTACGAACGTACGGACGTACGAACGTACGGACGTACGAACGTACGTACGTACGAACGTACTTACGTATGTACGTAAGAAAGTACAAACGAACGGACGAACGAACGAACCTACGTACATAAGAACGAACGACCGAATGAACGATGAAACGAAATGAACATAGGTACCTACGAACGAACAAAAGAACGAACGAACGTACGTACGTATGTAGTACGTACGTTAGAATGAACAAAGGAACAAACGAACTAACGAACGAACTAACGTCCGTACATGCGTATGTACGTTCAATCGTTAGTTCCTTCATACGTTCGTTCGTTCGTACATTCGCTCGTTTATTCATTTAGTTTCTTCGTTCATTCGTTCGTTCGTATGTACGTACGATCGTTCGTTCTTACGTACGTAGGTACGTTCGTTATTTCGTTCGTTCCATCGATCGTTTGGTTGTTCGTTCGTACATACGTACGAACGAACGTGCGTACGTACGTTCGTTCGTTCGTAGGTACTTACGTTCGTTCATTCCTTCATTCTTACGTATGAACGTACGTACAAACGTACGTACAAACGTACCTTCGTACTTACCTTCGTTCATTCTTTCATCTTTACGTATGAACGTTCGTTCGTTCTTATGTACGTACGTACGTACGTTCGTTCATTCGTTCGTTCCTTCGATCGTTTGGTTTTTTGTTCGTAAATACTTACGCACGTTCGTTCGTACGTACGTACATTCGTTCGTACGTACGTACGTTCGTTCTTTCCTTCATTCTTACGTATGAACGTATGTACAAACGTACCTTCGTTTGTTCGTAAGAACGTACAAACGAACGTACATACGAAGGAACGAACTAGCGAAAGAACGAACGAACGAAAGAACTAACGAACGACCGAACGAAAGAACGTACGTGTGTTAATAAGAAGAAACGAACGAACGTACATCCGAACATAGGTAGGTACGAACGAACAAAAGAACGAACGAACGTACGTGCCTACGTAGTACGTACATTAGAATGAACAAACGAACAAACAAACAAACGAACGAACGTACGTCCGAACGAACGAACGACCTAACGATCGAAGGAACGAACGAAACAAAGAACGTACGTACGAACGTACGTATGTACGAACGTACTTACGTACGTTTGTACTTACATACGTTTGTACTTACGTATGTACGTAAGAAAGTACAAACGAACAGACGAACGAACGAACCTACGTACATACGAACGAACGAACGAATGAACGAAGAAACGAAATGAATAAACGAACGAACGTACGTCCGAACATAGGTACGTACGAACGAACAAAAGAACGGACGAACGTACGTACGTACGTAGTACGAACATTAGAATGAACAAACGAACAAACGAACGAACGCACTTACGTACGTACGAGCTTATATGCGTTCGTACTTGCGTATGTGCGTAAGAACGTACAAACGACCGTACATACGAGGGAACGTACTAGCGAAAGAACGAACGAACGAAAGAACTAAAGAACGACGGAACGAAAGAACGTACGTGTGTACGTAGGAAGAAACGAACGAACGAACAAACGAAGGTACGTTTGTACGTACGTTCATACGTAAGAATGAAGGAACGAACGAGCGTAATTACGTACGAAAGAATGGGCGTACGTATGTACGAACGAACGTCCAAACAATCCAAAAGAACGAACGAAAGAACGAGCGTACGTACGTAAGAACGAACTATCGTACGTACATACGAACGAAAGAACGAATGAACGAAGAAACGAAATGAATAAACGAGCGAACATATGGACGTACGTACGTACTTACGTACGAACGTACATACGAAAGAACGAACGAAGTAAAGAACTAACGAATGACCGAACGAAAGAACGTACGTGCGTACGTACCAAGAAACAAACGTACGTACCAACGAAAAAATGTACGTACGTACGATCGTGCGAACTAAGAAACGTGAGTACATGCGTCCGTACGAACGAACGAACGAACGAACGTCCGACCGTAGGTACGTACGAACGAACAAAAGAACGAACGAGGGTACGTAAGTACGTAGTACGTACATTAGAATGAACAAACAAACAAATTAACAAAGGAACTAATGTACGCACTTGTGAACGAATGAAAGATCAAACGAAAAAACAAACGAACGTATGTACGTCCGAACGAACGATCGAAGGAACGAACGAAACAACGAACGTACGTACGTACGTACATACGAACGAACGAACGGACGAACGAACGTACGTTATGTACGTAAAAACGTACAAACGAACGTACATACGAAAGAACGAACTAGCGAAAGAACGAAAGAATGAAAGAACTAACGAACGACCGAACAAAAGAACGTACGTGTGTACGTACGAAGAAACGAACGAACGAACAAACGACACAACGAACAAACGAAGGTACGTTTGTACGTACGTTCATACGTAAGAATGAAGGAATGAACGAACGTATGTACGTACGAACGATCGAATGTACGTACGTACGCACGAACGTGCGTACGTATGTACGAACGAACGACCAAACGATCGAAGGAACGAACGAAAGAACGAACGTACCTACGTACGTAAGAACGAACTATCGTACGTACATACGAACGAAAGAACGAATGAACGAAGAAACGAAATGAATAAACGAGCGAACATATGGACGTACGTACGTACTTACGTACGAACGTACATACGAAAGAACGAACGAAGTAAAGAACTAACGAATGACCGAACGAAAGAACGTACGTGCGTACGTACCAAGAAACAAACGTACGTACCAACGAAAAAATGTACGTACGTACGATCGTGCGAACTAAGGAACGTGAGTACATGCGTCCGTACGAACGAACGAACGTACGTCCGACCGTAGGTACGTACGAACGAACAAAAGAACGAACGAGGGTACGTAAGTACGTAGTACGTACATTAGAATGAACAAACAAACAAATGAACAAAGGAACGAATGTACGCACTTGTGAACGAATGAAAGATGAAACGAAAAAACAAACGAACGTATGTACGTCCGAACGAACGATCGAAGGAACGAACGAAACAACGAACGTACGTACGTACGTACATACGAACGAACGAACGGACGAACGAACGTACGAATGTACGTTATGTACGTAAAAACGTACAAACGAACGTACATACGAAAGAACGAAAGAATGAAAGAACTAACGAACGACCGAACAAAAGAACGTACGTGTGTACGTACGAAGAAACGAACGAACGAACAAACGACACAACGAACAAACGAAGGTACGTTTGTACGTACGTTCATACGTAAGAATGAAGGAATGAACGAACGTATGTACGTACGAACGATCGAATGTACGTACGTACGCACGAACGTGCGTACGTACGACCAAACGATCGAAGGAACGAACGAAAGAACGAACGTACCTACGTAAGTAAGAACGAACGATCGTACGTACATACTAACGAACGAATGAACGAAGAAACGAAATGAATAAAAGAACGAACGTACGTCCGAACATAGGTACGTACGACCGAACAAAAGAACGAACGAACGTAGTACGTACATTAGGATGAACAAACGAACGAATGAACGAACGTACGTACGTCCGAACGAACGAACAAACGACCGTACGATCGAAGGAACGAACGAAACAAAGAACGTACCTACGTACGTAAATACGAACAAAGTAACGAACGAACGTACTTATGTACGTACGTGCTTACGTACGTTCGTACTTGCGTATGTGCGTAAGAACGTACAAACAAACGCACATTCGAAGGAACGAACTAGCGAAAGAACGAACGAAAGAAGTAAAGAACGACGGAACGAAAGAATGTACGTGCGTACGTATGAAGAAACGAACGAACGAACAAACGACACAACGATCAAACGAAGGTACGTTTGTACGTACGTTCATAGGTAAGAATGAAGGAATGAACGAACGTACGTACGAAATGCATAAACGAGCGAACGTACTAACGAACGAACGACTGAACGCACGTACGTAAGCACGTCCGAACGAACGAGCGAAAGAACGAACGTATGTACGTACGCAAGTACTAACGAATGATCGTAATTACGTACGTAGGTACGAACGAACGAACGTACTTGCGTGCGGACGAACGAACGATCGAAGGAACGAACGTACGTACGTAAGAACGATCGTACGTACGTACGTGCGTACATACGAACGTACGTACGTATGTACGTACGAACGTACAAACGAACGTACATACGAAATAACGAACTAACGAAAGAACGAACGAAGGAAAGAACGTACGTAGCTAGAAACAAACGTACGTACGTACGTACGATCGAGCGAATTAAGGAACGTGCGTACATACGTCCGTATGTACGAACGAACGAACGAACGAACGTACATCCGAACGTAGGTACGTACGAAAGAACAAAAGAACAAAAGAACAAACGAACGAACGTACGCACTTGTGAACGAAAGAAAGATCGAACGAACGAACAAAGGGACGTAAAAACGTACACACGAAGGAACGAATTAGCGAAAGAACGAACGAAAGAACTAACGAAATACCGAACGAAAGAACGTGTATACGTACGAAGAAACGAACGAACGACCGAACGATTGAAGGAACGTTTGCTTCTTTGTACGTACGCACGTACGTTCTTTCGTTCGGTCGTTCGTTAGTTCTTTCGTATGTACGTTCGTTAGTTCGCATGTACGCACGTACGTACGATTGTTCGTACGTACGTTCGTTCTTTCTTTCGTTCCTTCGATCTTTCCTTCGTCCGCACGTAAGTACGTTCGTTCGTTCGTACCTACGTACGTAATTACGATCGTTCGGACGTACTAACTTTCATTCGTTCTTTCCTTCGTACGTACATGCGTATGTACGTTCAATCGTTTGTTCCTTCGTACGTTCGTTCGTTCGTTCGTACGTTCGCTCGTTTATTAATTTCGTTTCTTCGTTCATTCGTTC